>NW_026290920.1:215000-252500 GCF_023373465.1 Oncorhynchus keta | reverse complement strand
TGTGTTTATTTTGACTTTGTTGTTGAGACTGTGCCCCACCCTCCCCTCCACCCACTGTCATTACATTGAGAGAGACCTCTGCTATCTCCCCAGCACTCCACTCTGTTACCATGTGATTGGACATTGTTTGGGTTGGGAGAAGCCTTTGCCTCATCCACGTATTGACACACTGACTGTGTGTGTGGCTGCGTGTATCTACCATCCAAACAACCCTGTCATTTTTGTTTTCTTCATTGTGTGTTTTGTGCATGTGTTGTGTAGTGTGTTGAAGGCTATATGGATCTCCTCAGCCCAAACTGTGTATCTGGAGCTCTCAGGTCCAACAAGGTAGTATCAAGGTGTCTGTCTGTACAGTATGAACTGGTACCTGCTCAGGGCTGTGTAAGTTTCTCTTCGAATCACTTGGCATGCTTCACCTCACCATTACTACTCACTAACCCAACACTACCAGGGTTTTCCAGAGCTTCACCTCACCATTACTACTCACTAACCCAACACTACCAGGGTTTTCCAGAGCTTCACCTCACCATTACTACTCACTAACCCAACACTGCCAGGGTTTTCCAGAGCTTCACCTCACCATTACTACTCACTAACCCAACACTACCAGGGTTTTCCAGAGCTTCACCTCACCATTACTACTCACTAACCCAACACTACCAGGGTTTTCCAGAGCTTCACCTCATCATTACTACTCACTAACCCAACACTACCAGGGTTTTCCAGAGCTTCACCTCACCATTACTACTCACTAACCCAACACTGGGTTTTCCAGGGTTTTACTACAGGGTTTTCCAGCTTCACCTCACCATTACTACTCACTAACCCAACACGACCAGGGTTTTCCAGAGCTTCACCTCACCATTACTACTCACTAACCCAACACTACCAGGGTTTTCCAGAGCTTCACCTCACCATTACTACTCACTAACCCAACACTACCAGGGTTTTCCAGAGCTTCACCTCACCATTACTACTCACTAACCCAACACTACCAGGGTTTTCCAGAGCTTCACCTCACCATTACTACTCACTAACCCAACACTACCAGGGTTTTCCAGAGCTTCACCTCACCATTACTACTCACTAACCCAACACTACCAGGGTTTTCCAGAGCTTCACCTCACCATTACTACTCACTAACCCAACACTACCAGGGTTTTCCAGAGCTTCACCTCACCATTACTACTCACTAACCCAACACTACCAGGGTTTTCCAGAGCTTCACCTCACCATTACTACTCACTAACCCAACACTACCAGGGTTTTCCAGAGCTTCACCTCACCATTACTACTCACTAACCCAACACTACCAGGGTTTTCCAGAGCTTCACCTCACCATTACTACTCACTAACCCAACACTACCAGGGTTTTCCAGAGCTTCACCTCACCATTACTACTCACTAACCCAACACTACCAGGGTTTTCCAGAGCTTCACCTCACCATTACTACTCACTAACCCAACACTACCAGGGTTTTCCAGAGCTTCACCTCACCATTACTACTCACTAACCCAACACTACCAGGGTTTTCCAGAGCTTCACCTCACCATTACTACTCACTAACCCAACACTACCAGGGTTTTCCAGAGCTTCACCTCACCATTACTACTCACTAACCCAACACTACCAGGGTTTTCCAGAGCTTCACCTCACCATTACTACTCACTAACCCAACACTACCAGGGTTTTCCAGAGCTTCACCTCACCATTACTACTCACTAACCCAACACTGCCAGGGTTTTCCAGAGCTTCACCTCACCATTACTACTCACTAACCCAACACTACCAGGGTTTTCCAGAGCTTCACCTCACCATTACTACTCACTAACCCAACACTACCAGGGTTTTCCAGAGCTTCACCTCACCATTACTACTCACTAACCCAACACGACCAGGGTTTTCCAGAGCTTCACCTCACCATTACTACTCACTAACCCAACACTACCAGGGTTTTCCAGAGCTTGACCTCACCATTACTACTCACTAACCCAACACTGCCAGGGTTTTCCAGAGCTTCACCTCACCATTACTACTCACTAACCCAACACTACCAGGGTTTTCCAGAGCTTCACCTCACCATTACTACTCACTAACCCAACACTACCAGGGTTTTCCAGAGCTTCACCTCACCATTACTACTCACTAACCCAACACTACCAGGGTTTTCCAGAGCTTCACCTCACCATTACTACTCACTAACCCAACACTACCAGGGTTTTCCAGAGCTTCACCTCACCATTACTACTCACTAACCCAACACTACCAGGGTTTTCCAGAGCTTCACCTCACCATTACTACTCACTAACCCAACACTACCAGGGTTTTCCAGAGCTTCACCTCACCATTACTACTCACTAACCCAACACTACCAGGGTTTTCCAGAGCTTCACCTCACCATTACTACTCACTAACCCAACACTACCAGGGTTTTCCAGAGCTTCACCTCACCATTACTACTCACTAACCCAACACTACCAGGGTTTTCCAGAGCTTCACCTCACCATTACTACTCACTAACCCAACACTACCAGGGTTTTCCAGAGCTTCACCTCACCATTACTACTCACTAACCCAACACTACCAGGGTTTTCCAGAGCTTCACCTCACCATTACTACTCACTAACCCAACACGACCAGGGTTTTCCAGAGCTTCACCTCACCATTACTACTCACTAACCCAACACTACCAGGGTTTTCCAGAGCTTCACCTCACCATTACTACTCACTAACCCAACACTACCAGGGTTTTCCAGAGCTTCACCTCACCATTACTACTCACTAACCCAACACTACCAGGGTTTTCCAGAGCTTCACCTCACCATTACTACTCACTAACCCAACACTACCAGGGTTTTCCAGAGCTTCACCTCACCATTACTACTCACTAACCCAACACTGCCAGGGTTTTCCAGAGCTTCACCTCACCATTACTACTCACTAACCCAACACGACCAGGGTTTTCCAGAGCTTCACCTCACCATTACTACTCACTAACCCAACACTACCAGGGTTTTCCAGAGCTTCACCTCACCATTACTACTCACTAACCCAACACTACCAGGGTTTTCCAGAGCTTCACCTCACCATTACTACTCACTAACCCAACACTACCAGGGTTTTACAGAGCTTCACCTCACCATTACTACTCACTAACCCAACACTGCCAGGGTTTTACAGAGCTTCACCTCACCATTACTACTCACTAACCCAACACTGCCAGGGTTTTACAGAGCTTCACCTCACCATTACTACTCACTAACCCAACACGACCAGGGTTTTCCAGAGCTTCACCTCACCATTACTACTCACTAACCCAACACTACCAGGGTTTTCCAGAGCTTCACCTCACCATTACACTAACCCAACACTGCCAGGGTTTTCCAGAGCTTCACCTCACCATTACTACTCACTAACCCAACACTGCCAGGGTTTTCCAGAGCTTCACCTCACCATTACTACTCACTAACCCAACACTGGGTTTTCCAGAGCTTCAACCTCACCATTACTCATCACTCACTAACCCAACACTACCAGGGTTTTCCAGAGCTTCACCTCACCATTACTACTCACTAACCCAACACTACCAGGGTTTTCCAGAGCTTCACCTCACCATTACTACTCACTAACCCAACACTACCAGGGTTTTCCAGAGCTTCACCTCACCATTACTACTCACTAACCCAACACTACCAGGGTTTTCCAGAGCTTCACCTCACCATTACTACTCACTAACCCAACACTACCAGGGTTTTCCAGAGCTTCACCTCACCATTACTACTCACTAACCCAACACTACCAGGGTTTTCCAGAGCTTCACCTCACCATTACTACTCACTAACCCAACACTACCAGGGTTTTCCAGAGCTTCACCTCACCATTACTACTCACTAACCATACACTACCAGGGTTTTCCAGAAATCACATTTGTAATATTCCTGGAATCAGGAAGGAATAAGAATCCGTAATCCTAAAACCAGGATTTCTGAAAAATGTAAGAATTTGGGGAAAGTTAGCATAATTTTGCAACCTTACCTACTACCTAACCTCACTGTCACTAACCCACTAACTCATCACTTCACCTCACCCCACTGACACGGTCTGTCACTAACCCACTACCTCATCACCTCACTGTCACTAACCCACTACCTCATCACCTCACTGTCACTAACCCATTAACTCATCACATCACCTCACCCAAATGTCTGTCACTAACCCATTACCTCATCACCTCACCCAAATGTCTGTCACTAACCTACTACCTCATCACATCACCTCACCCCACTGACAAGGTCTGTCACTAACCCACTATCTCATCACCTCAACCCACTATCTTTCACTAACCCACTACCTCATCACCTCAACCCACTGTCTTTCACTAACCCACTACCTCATCACCTCAACCCACTGTCTGTCACTAACCCACTACCTCATTATATCACCTCACCACACTGACACGGTCTGTCTCTACCCCCACTAACACACTGACACGGTCTGTCTCTACCCCCATTAACACACTGACACTGTCTGTCTCCACCCCCACTAACACACTGACACGGTCTGTCTCTACCCCCACTAACACACGGTCTGTCTCTACCCCCACTAACACACTGTCACGGTCTGTCTCTACCCCCACTAACACACTGACACGGTCTGTCTCTACCCCCACTAACACACGGTCTGTCTCTACCCCCACTAACACACGGTCTGTCTCTACCCCCACTAACACACGGTCTGTCTCTACCCCCACTAACACACGGTCTGTCTCTACCCCCACTAACACACGGTCTGTCTCTACCCCCACTAACACACGGTCTGTCTCTACCCCCACTAACACACGGTCTGTCTCTACCCCCCTACTATCCCCACTACACGGTCTGTCTCTACCCCCACTAACACACGGTCTGTCTCTACCCCCACTAACGCACGGTCTGTCTCTACCCCCACTAACGCACGGTCTGTCTCTACCCCCACTAACGCACGGTCTGTCTCTACCCCCACTAACGCACGGTCTGTCTCTACCCCCACTAACGCACGGTCTGTCTCTACCCCCACTAACGCACGGTCTGTCTCTACCCCCACTAACGCACGGTCTGTCTCTACCCCCACTAACGCACGGTCTGTCTCTACCCCCACTAACGCACGGTCTGTCTCTACCACCCACTAACGCACGGTCTGTCTCTACCCCCCACTAACGCACGGTCTGTCTCTACCCCCACTAACGCACGGTCTGTCTCTACCCCCACTAACGCACGGTCTGTCTCTACCCCCACTAACGCACGGTCTGTCTCTACCCCCACTAACGCACGGTCTGTCTCTACCCCCACTAACGCACGGTCTGTCTCTACCCCCCACTAACGCACAGTCTGTCTCTACCCCCACTAACGCACGGTCTGTCTCTACCCCCACTAACGCACGGTCTGTCTCTACCCCCACTAACGCACGGTCTGTCTCTACACCCACTAACACACGGTCTGTCTTTACCCCCACTGACACACGGTCTGTCTCTACACCCACTAACACACGGTCTGTCTTTACCCCCACTGACACACGGTCTGTCTCTACCCCCACTGACACACAGTCTGTCTCTGTCTGGTCATTCCTTCTATAGCTGGGCCTAAAGTCTTTCATTCTTCTGCTGCTGGACCCATTCTTAATTTCTTCCTTAATACTATCATCCCCTCTGTAATAATGTCTTATTCCAGCCCCTCTTCCAGCTCTGACAGAGAGGTGTCACGTGGACCTAACCTGCATGTTCTCTCTGAGTGCTCACTGTGTCACTGCTGTGTGTGGCTGTGTGTCAGTGTAGGGGTGTTGTGATAGCGTGTGGCTGTGTTTGTATGTAACAGGTGTGTATGCTAAGACATTGTGTGTCTGTGTACAGTATGTATGTACCAGGTGTACTAAATGAGGGCGGGTGCTGTGATAATGTGTTCCAGGTGGAGGGAGACTTAGGCTACCCAGGAAGGAATGCTAAGATCATCCACAAGGAGTCTGACATCATCATGGCCTTCGCCATCAACAGGGTGAGAGACCTCTGCAGTGCACACAGACACCCACACACAAAGCTTTCCCATTTGATGAACATGGCACCTGAATGTCAAACTACGTCAGGTTGTAGAGTCCGACACCATAGAGAAATGAGTAGAGTGGATTCCATAAGACTGGCCAATAAGGCCACCAGTTAACATATAACAGTCTAAGCCCTGTCTAATTTTATACTTTTTTTTACATCTATTTAATCCCTTATTTTTGTCACTAAACAGTCTCCATATATACTTCCATAAATGATTTTAAACTGGTACCGGGGGACCTTCAGACTGGACTTGTGAGACCTGTGGATGTCCTAGAGCAGAACAGCCCATGTATACGTGTTCCTGAGTCTCACCTTTACACAGATCAGTGTTTAGCCCAAACTGTTGGGACCCTACAGACAGAAGTTGGCAGATCGGCAGTATCGGCTTCAGACCAGTCCCAAGACGCTTGTGGAGGTCGTAGAGCAAAACGGAGAACACCATCGTGTTCCTGAGAGTCTCCTCCGTAAAGGGATTTTTGTCCAAACCGTTCCGTCGCTACAGACGATTTTGTGAGAGTACCGATTTTGGGATGTCTCATGGTCTCAACACTGCTCTAGCTCTGTCACCTTTCACCCCAAATGCGGAAGTGTTACATAGGCGGATGCGGTGGAATGAGACACATCCAATGCAAAAGAAATTAGATCTGTAACTTAAAATGATGGATTTTTGTATTCTGCTAAATAGATTTCCACATGGGTGTGGACATCAGCCTTAGGGGGGTTAACACACAGTTCACCACATCTAAATGTTTCTGTATGTTGGAATGTCTCTACTCATTCAGATGATGTGGTATACATTTACTGGCCTATCTTCTCTCCCTCCCCCCTCTTCTCTCCCTCCCTCCCCCCTCTTCTCCCCTCCCTCCCCCTCTTCTCCCCCCCCCTCTTCTCTCCCTCCCTCCCTCCCCCCTCTTCTCTCTCTCTCTCTCTCTCCCTCCCTCCCTTATCCCCTCCTCCCCTCTCTTCTCTCCCTCCCTCGTCCCTCCCCCTCTTCCCCTCTTCCCCTCTCTTCTCTCCCTCCCTCCCCCTCTTCTCTCCCTCCCTCCCCCCTCTTCTCTCCCTCCCTCCCTTATCCCCTCCTCCCCTCTCTTCTCTCTCTCCCTCCCCTCCCTCCCTCTTCTCTCCCTCCCTCTTCTCTCCCTCCCTCCCTCCCTTATCCCCTCCTCCCCCCTCTTCTCTCCCTCCCTCGTCCCCCTCCTCTTCTCTCCCTCCCCCTCCCCTTCTCTCCCTCCCCCTCCCCCCTCTTCTCTCCCTCCCTCATTCCCTCCTCCCCTCTCTTCTCTCCCCCTACCCTCTCTTCTCTCCTCTACCCTCTCTTCTCTCCCTCCCCCTCCCCCTTCTCTCCCCCCCCCCCCCTCTCCCCTCCCCTCTCTCCTTCTCCCCCCCCTCCCCTCTTCTCTCCCTCCCCCTCCCTCTCTCTCCCCTCCCCCTCCCCTCTCTTCTCTCCCTCCCCCTCCCCTCTCTTCTCTCCCTCCCCCTCCCCTCTCTTCTCTCCCTCCCCCTCCCCTCTCTTCTCTCCCTCCCCCCCTCCCCCTCTTCTCTCCCTCCCTCCCTTATTCCCTCCTCCCCTCTCTCCCTCCCCTCCCTCCCCCCTCTCTCCTCCCCCTCCCTCCCCCTCTCTCCTCCCCTCCAGGCTAACACCAATGAGATAGTGCTGGCGTCCACTCACGACGTGCAGGAGGTTGATGTGTCCACTCTGTTAGCTGCTCAGCCCTACACCTGGATAGGAGAGGACTTTGACAAGGAGTCACACAGGTCAGTACACTGTTACACACACATACACATATACACATATACATACATTGTGTTGGACTTCTTTCTCTCCTCAGTTCTGATGACGTGGACTACCGTTCTTCCCACACGAACGTTGCCCAGGCCTCCTCTACCCCGTCCCACTTCAACCCCAAAGACATGGCAGCCTCTGCATCCATGCCCTGGCTGGGGAGTGGGCAGACCAGCATGGGTGCTAGTGTGGTACGACACACAAACATCCTCCACTCACTCACACACACACACACACACACACACACACAAAACATCCTACACACACAAAACATCCTCCACTCACACACAAAACATCCTACACACACAAAACATCCTCCACTCACACACAAAACATCATCCACTCACACACAAAACATCCTACACACAAAAAACATCCTCCACTCACTCACTCACTCACACACATACACACACAAAACATCCTACACACACAAAACATCCTCCACTCACTCACTCACACACATACACACACAAAACATCCTACAGACACAAAACATCCTCCACTCACTCACTCACTCACACACATACACACACAAAACATCCTACACACACAAAACATCCTCCACTCACTCACACACACACAGATGCATAGTATAATCACACACAGACACACACACACATACATACAGTGTGTGTATATAAATACACTACCGTTCAGAAGTTTGGGGTCACTTAAACATTTCCTTGTTTTTGAAAGAAAAGCAGATTTTTTTGTCCATTAAAATAACATCAAATTGATCAGAAATACAGTGTTAATGTTGTAAATTACCATTGTAGCTGGAAACGGCTGATTTTTAATGGAATATCTACATAGGCGCACAGAACAAGAATAAACTGACGAGTTTCAGAAGAAAGTTATTTGTTTCTGGACATTTTTAGCCTGTAATAGAACCCACTAATTCTGGATCTCCAGATACTCAACTAGTCTAAAGAAGGCCAGTTGTGTTGCTTCTTTAATTAGAACAGTTTTCAGCTGTGCTAACATAATTGCAAAATGGTTTTCTAATGATCAATGACCCCAAACTTTTGACATTTAAGTTGAATGCATTCAGTTGGACAACTGACTAGGTGCAGTATCTCCTTTCCTACTTTCCATTTACTTGGACCTTGTCAGTGCAGTGTAGTCCAGTGAGAGAGGTAGTAGTCTGTACTGACCTGTAGAGGGACACAGTACTCAGGAGTCAAACCTCCGTCCCAGCCTGTCTGGCTCACAGCTCACCACTCTAAACTCAAGGTCCTGTCTGTTTATTATGAAAACCCCTCCCTATTGTCTCTCCCCACACTGCTCTGGTGTCATAGGAAATATGTGAAGCAGTACCTAGCAGAACTCATCAGAGTACTGTAAGACAGTACGGTTTAAAGCAAGCAGACAAACGTTCTTCTTTTAATGTCAGAAGTCATTGTCTCACCCTATTCCTCGCTCGCTGTGTCTGAACTGAGGCCCGCTAGCTGGACCTAGTCAGTCCAGTGAATATGGACACTGCTTTATCTATCTCAGGCCAAACAGACAGAGAGTTGAGGACTAAACAGGCTGGTAGATGAGTCTATGTTACCAGAGATAGGCAGTGTGTGTGTTTGTATGAGAGAGATGGGATAGTATCAACACACAGATACCCAGCTCTCACAGTGTCTCCTCGGCTGCCCAAGGTACAGGCCTGCGTCACCGCATCACCACTTCTCAAATATGTCCCCATTCAAGTGATAATTCTTCATGCTACAGTCAATATGGAGTACCTTGTACCAGAAGTATAAATATGTCCTATTCTAGGTGGTGAGTCTTGGTAAGGCCAGACTGTATGTGTAAAATAGGTCCCAGTTCAGATGATGAATCCCCTTTAGAGTGAAAGGTTGTAGAGTAGTTTTAATGAACTAAAAGAAAGACCTGCACACTGCTCTGGCCAGTATCACTTCAGTTTATGAAGCTGACGTATCAGCATGTTGGCCTTCATCCGAGCTGTTTCAGTTCAAAGAAATGTCCTAGTTGACTACTGAAGTCCGTAGTGTAGGGCATCACTGTGTATTGACTGAATTCTTTAAAGACTGAGGTTTCAAATGAAGTTTGATGTATTAGGTTATTTGAATGTTGTTTTTCAGATTATGAAGAGGAACCTGAACAATGTGAAGAGAATGACCTCCCACCCCATATTTCAGTACTGTAGGTATCATCTAATGAATACAGTACCAAATACCACTACTAGGTTATATACAGTATGCCACTACTAGGTTATAAACAGTATACCACTACTAGGTTATAAACAGTATACCACTACTAGGTTATAAACAGTATACCACTACTAGGTTATACACAGTATACCACTACTAGGTTATACACAGTATACCACTACTAGGTTATATACAGTATACCACTACTAGGTTATATACAGTATACCACTACTAGGTTATAAACAGTATACCACTACTAGGTTATACACAGTATACCACTACTAGGTTATATACAGTATGCCACTACTAGGTTATATACAGTATACCACTACTAGGTTATATACAGTATACCACTACTAGGTTATACACAGTATGCCACTACTAGGTTATATACAGTATGCCACTACTAGTTATATACAGTATACCACTACTAGGTTATATACAGTATACCACTACTAGGTTATATACAGTATGCCACTACTAGGTTATATACAGTATACCACTACTAGGTTATATACAGTATGCCACTACTAGGTTATACACTACCACTAGGTTATACACAGTATGCCACTACTAGGTATACTACTAGGTTATATACAGTATGCCACTACTAGGTTATACACAGTATGCCACTACTAGGTTATATACAGTATGCCACTACTATGTTATATACAGTATACCACTACTAGGTTATACACAGTATGCCACTACTAGGTTATACACAGTATGCCACTACTAGGTTATATACAGTGCCTTGTGAAAGTATTCGGCCCCCTTGAACTTTGTGACCTTTTGCCACATTTCAGGCTTCAAACATAAAGATATAAAACTGTATTTTTTTGTGAAGAATCAACAACAAGTGGGACACAGTCATGAAGTGGAACGACATTTATTGGATATTTCAAACTTTTTTAACAAATCAAAAACTGAAAAATTGGGCGTGCAAAATTATTCAGCCCCCTTAAAGTTAATACTTTGTAGCGCCACCTTTTGCTGCGATTACAGCTGTAAGTCGCTTGTGGTATGTCTCTATCAGTTTTGCACATCGAGAGACTGAAATGTTTTCCCATTCCTCCTTGCAAAACAGCTCGAGCTCAGTGAGGTTGGATGGAGAGCATTTGTGAACAGCAGTTTTCAGTTCTTTCCACAGATTCTCGATTGGATTCAGGTCTGGACTTTGACTTTGCCATTCTAACACCTGGATATGTTTATTTTTGAACCATTCCATTGTAGATTTTGCTTTATGTTTTGGATCATTGTCTTGTTGGAAGACAAATCTCCATCCCAGTCTCAGGTCTTTTGCAGACTCCATCAGGTTTTCTTCCAGAATGGTCCTGTATTTGGCTCCATCCATCTTCCCATCAATTTTAACCATCTTCCCTGTCCCTGCTGAAGAAAAGCAGGCCCAAACCATGATGCTGCCACCACCATGTTTGACAGTGGGGATGGTGTGTTCAGGGTGATGAGCTGTGTTGCATTTACGTCAAACATAACGTTTTGCATTGTTTCCAAAAAGTTCAATTTTGGTTTTATCTGACCAGAGCACCTTCTTCCACATGTTTGGTGTGTCTCCCAGGTGGCTTGTGGCAAACTTTAAACAACACTTTTTATGGATATCTTTAAGAAATGGCTTTCTTCTTGCCACTCTTCCATAAAGGCCAGATTTGTGCAATATACGACTGATTGTTGTCCTATGGACAGAGTCTCCCACCTCAGCTGTAGATCTCTGCAGTTCATCCAGAGTGATCATGGGCCTCTTGGCTGCATCTCTGATCAGTCTTCTCCTTGTATGAGCTGAAAGTTTAGAGGGACGGCCAGGTCTTGGTAGATTTGCAGTGGTCTGATACTCCTTCCATTTCAATATTATCGCTTGCACAGTGCTCCTTGGGATGTTTAAAGCTTGGGAAATCTTTTTGTATCCAAATCCGGCTTTAAACTTCTTCACAACAGTATCTCGGACCTGCCTGGTGTGTTCCTTGTTCTTCATGATGCTCTCTGCGCTTTTAACGGACCTCTGAGACTATCACAGTGCAGGTGCATTTATACGGAGACTTGATTACACACAGGTGGATTGTATTTATCATCATTAGTCATTTAGGTCAACATTGGATCATTCAGAGATCCTCCTTGAACTTCTGGAGAGAGTTTGCTGCACTGAAAGTAAAGGGGCTGAATAATTTTGCACGCCCAATTTTTCAGTTTTTGATTTGTTAAAAAAGTTTGAAATATCCAATAAATGTCGTTCCACTTCATGATTGTGTCCCACTTGTTGTTGATTCTTCACAAAAAAATACAGTTTTATATCTTTATGTTTGAAGCCTGAAATGTGGCAAAAGGTCGCAAAGTTCAAGGGGGCCGAATACTTTCGCACGGCACTGTACAGTATACCACTACTAGGTTATATACAGTATACCACTACTAGGTTATATACAGTATGCCACTACTAGGTTATATACAGTATGCCACTACTAGGTTATATACAGTATGCCACTACTAGGTTATATACAGTATGTGTACTATACAGCATACCACTACTTGGTTATATACAGCATACCACTACTAGGTTATATACAGTATACCTCTACTAGGTTATATACAGTATGTGTACTATACAGCATACCACTACTAGGTTATATACAGTATGTGTACTACTAGGTTATATACAGTATACCACTACTAGGTTATATACAGTATGCCACTACTAGGTTATACACAGTATGCCACTACTAGGTTATATACAGTATACCACTACTAGGTTATATACAGTATACCACTACTAGGTTATATACAGTATACCACTACTAGGTTATATACAGTATACCACTACTAGGTTATATACAGTATACCACTACTAGGTTATATACAGTATACCACTACTAGGTTATATACAGTATACCACTACTAGGTTATATACAGTATACCACTACTAGGTTATATACAGTATGCCACTACTAGGTTATATACAGTATGCCACTACTAGGTTATATACAGTATGCCACTACTAGGTTATATACAGTATACCACTACTAGGTTATATACAGTATGCCACTACTAGGTTATATACAGTATGCCACTACTAGGTTATATACAGTATGCCACTACTAGGTTATATACAGTATGCCACTACTAGGTTATATACAGTATGCCACTACTAGGTTATATACAGTATATTCAGTGTGCCACTATACAGCATACCACTAGGTTATATACAGTATGTGTATATACAGTATACCACTACTAGGTGATATACAGTATACCACTACTAGGTTATTTACAGTATATACTAGGTTATATACAGTATACCACTACTAGGTTATATACAGTATGTACTAGGTTATTTACAGTATACCACTACTAGGTTATATACAGTATACCACTACTAGGTTATATACAGTATGCCACTACTAGGTTATATACAGTATGCCACTACTAGGTTATATACAGTATGTGTACTATACAGCATACCACTAGGTTATATACAGTATGTGTACTATACAGCATGCCACTACTAGGTTATATACAGTATGGGTACTATACAGCATGCCACTACTAGGTTATATACAGTATGTGTACTATACAGCATACCACTAGGTTATATACAGTATGTGTACTATACAGCATACCACTAGGTTATATACAGTATGTGTACTATACAGCATACCACTAGGTTATATACAGTATGTGTACTATACAGCATACCACTAGGTTATATACAGTATGTGTACTATACAGCATGCCACTAGGTTATATACAGTATGTGTACTATACAGCATGCCACTACTAGGTTATATACAGTATGTGTACTATACAGCATACCACTAGGTTATATACAGTATGTGTACTATACAGCATACCACTAGGTTATATACAGTATGTGTACTATACAGCATACCACTAGGTTATATACAGTATGTGTACTATACAGCATACCACTAGGTTATATACAGTATGTGTACTATACAGCATACCACTAGGTTATATACAGTATGTGTACTATACAGCATACCACTAGGTTATATACAGTATGTGTACTATACAGCATGCCACTACTAGGTTATATACAGTATGTGTACTATACAGCATGCCACTACTAGGTTATATACAGTATGTGTACTATACAGCATACCACTACTAGGTTATATACAGTATACCACTACTAGGTTATATACAGTATACCACTACTAGGTTATATACAGTATACCACTACTAGGTTATATACAGTATACCACTACTAGGTTATATACAGTATGCCACTACTAGGTTATATACAGTATGCCACTACTAGGTTATATACAGTATGCCACTACTAGGTTATAAACAGTGTGTGTACTATACAGCATACCACTAGGTTATATACAGTATGTGTACTATACAGTATACCACTACTAGGTGATATACAGTATACCACTACTAGGTTATTTACAGTATACCACTACTAGGTTATATACAGTATACCACTACTAGGTTATATACAGTATGCCACTACTAGGTTATATACAGTGTGTGTACTATACAGCATACCACTAGGTTATATACAGTATGCCACTACTAGGTTATATACAGTATGCCATTACTAGGTTATATTCAGTATGCCACTACTAGGTTATATACAGTGTGTGTACTATACAGCATACCACTAGGTTATATACAGTATGTGTACTATACAGTATACCACTACTAGGTGATATACAGTATACCACTACTAGGTTATTTACAGTATACCACTACTAGGTTATATACAGTATACCACTACTAGGTTATATACAGTATGCCACTACTAGGTTATATACAGTATGCCACTACTAGGTTATATACAGTATGTGTACTATACAGCATACCACTAGGTTATATACAGTATGTGTACTATACAGCATGCCACTACTAGGTTATATACAGTATGTGTACTATACAGCATAACACTAGGTTATATACAGTATGTGTACTATACAGCATACCACTAGGTTATATACAGTATGTGTACTATACAGCATACCACTAGGTTATATACAGTATGTGTACTATACAGCATACCACTAGGTTATATACAGTATGTGTACTATACAGCATACCACTAGGTTATATATTATGTGTACTATACAGCATACCACTAGGTTATATACAGTATGTGTACTATACAGCATACCACTAGGTTATATACAGTATGTGTACTATACAGCATACCACTAGGTTATATACAGTATGTGTACTATACAGCATGCCACTACTAGGTTATATACAGTATGTGTACTATACAGCATGCCACTACTAGGTTATATACAGTATGTGTACTATACAGCATACCACTAGGTTATATACCGTATGTGTACTATACAGCATACCACTAGGTTATATACAGTATGTGTACTATACAGCATAGTGGTGTATCAGATGGAGACCACTAGGTTATATACAGTATGTGTACTATACAGCATACCACTAGGTTATATACAGTATGTGTACTATACAGCATACCACTAGGTTATATACAGTATGTGTACTATACAGCATACCACTAGGTTATATACAGTATGTGTACTATACAGCATACCACTAGGTTATATACAGTATGTGTACTATACAGCATACCACTAGGTTATATACAGAATGTGTACTATACAGCATACCACTAGGTTATATACAGTATGTGTACTATACAGCATACCACTAGGTTATATACAGTATGTGTACTATACAGCATACCACTAGGTTATATACAGTATGTGTACTATACAGCATACCACTAGGTTATATACAGTATGTGTACTATACAGCATACCACTAGGTTATATACAGTATGTGTACTATACAGCATACCACTAGGTTATATACAGTATGTGTACTATACAGCATACCACTAGGTTATATACAGTATGTGTACTATACAGCATACCACTAGGTTATATACAGTATGTGTACTATACAGCATACCACTAGGTTATATACAGTATGTGTACTATACAGCATACCACTAGGTTATATACAGTATGTGTACTATACAGTATACCACTAGGTTATATACAGTATGTGTACTATACAGCATACTGATGGCCTGTACACAACACTGTTTGGATGACGGGTCTGTTCTTTCAAATAGGGGAATTTCAAACATTTCCTAATGTTTCTGTGTCTGTGTATTAGATATGACTGGGGCTCAGGACGGCAGTGTCCGTATGTTTGAGTGGAACAGGCCACAGCAACTCATCTGCTTCAGACAGGCAGGCAATGCCAGAGTCACACGCCTCTACTTCAACTCACAGGGAAACAAGGTCCACACACAGACACACACACACACAGACAACAATACTATTTTTCATCCTCAGTATTATGATTGTGCTGATCTCTCTGTGTTGGTCTGTCTGTTTCTATCTGTCTGTCTCTATCTGTGTCGCTGTCTCTCTGTGTCTCTGTGTCTGTCTGTCTCTCTCTTCCTGCCTCTCTCTCTCTGTCTATCTCGCTCTGTCTTTCTCTGTCTATCTCTCTGTCTCTCGCTATCTCTCTGTCTCTCCACGTCTCTCTCCCTCTGTCTATCTTTCTCTCTGTCTCTGTCTCTCTCTGTCTCTGTCTCTCGCTATCTCTCTGTCTCTCTCTGTCTCTCGCCATCTCTCTGTCTCTCTCCCTTTCTGTCTCTGTCTGTCTCTCCAGTGTGGTGTATCAGATGGAGAAGGCTTCCTCAGTCTGTGGCAGGTCAACCAGACCTCCTCCAACCCCAAGCCCTACGTGGTACGTAACACACGTATGCACACACACACACACACACACAACACACACACACACACACACACACACTAGTGCTTGAAGGATTAGGGATGGGGGTTTTACAGAGGGTGGGAGAGTGAGAGAGTGGGCGTGTGTGAGTGATAGAGCGATTGGGAGTGATTGATTTCCTCTGTCTGCTTGGCTAAGGCTAACACAGCCTTCTATCTCCCTTCCTCTCTCGCTCGGTCTGACTCCCCCTCTTTTCTTTCTCTCGCCCTCTCTGTTCTTTCTCTCCCCCCTCTCTCTGTCTCTCTCTCTCTGTCTCGGTCTCTGTCTCTTTCCCTCTCTCTCTGTCTCTCTCTCGGTCTGTCTCTTTCCCTCTCTCTCTCGGTCTCTATCGCTTTCCCTCTCTCTCTCTCTGTCTCTTTCCCTCTCTCTCTCTGTCTCTATCGTTTTCCCCCTCTCTTTCCCTCTCTCTCTCGGTCTCTGTCTCTTTCCCTCTCTCTCTGTCTCGGTCTCTGTCTCTTTGCCTCTCTCTCTCTCACTCTCGGTTTCTGTCTCTTTCCCCCTCTCTCTCTGACTCACTCTCTGTCTCGTTCCCTCTCTCTTTCGGTCTCTGTCTCTTTCCCTCTCTCTCTCTCGTTCCCTCTCTCTTTCCCTCTCTCTCTCTGACTCACTCTCTGTCTCTGTCTCGTTCCCTCTCTCTCTCTCGGTCTCTGTCTCTTTCCCTCTCTCTCTCTGACTCACTCTCTCTCTGTCTCTCTGTAGAGTTGGCAGTGCCACTCTAAGACCTGTGGTGATTTTGCCTTCATCACTTCCTCCAGTCTCATCGCAACGGCAGGACAGTCCAACGACAGCAGGTCAGTATCAACATTACATATCAAAACTACACCAGTCTCAATACTGTCATAACAGTAACTCCAATGACTGAAACTCTTTTCTCCTTTTCTCCTCCAGAAATGTCTGCCTGTGGGACACTCTTATTTCACCTAGTAACGCCATGGTACATGGTAAGATTTAGTTGTCATTTCAGTCCACCAGAAATGAACATGCAAAGTTACCACAGCAGATAAAACCAGTCAAATGAACTAGTTAGATGCCACAATTGTGTCTCCATTACATGAAAGATTAGGTGACAGATCAAATTTTGACTTGATCAAGCAAAGTAGAGGAGAGTGGGGTAAGTTAGGACATTTTCTACATTCAGCATCACTCTATCAAGGGATATATAGACTTCTTTTTAACAAAGATATTTAAGCAATAAGGCATGAGAACTCTGGGAATATTGTGTGATAACTCCAGACTAAGGGCTGTTCTTAGGCCAGAGGTGAAGAATGTAGTTAGCAGAGGTCCAATGATAACTCCAGACTAAGGGCTGTTCTTAGGCCAGAGGTGAAGAATGTAGTTAGCAGAGGTCCAATGATAACTCCAGACTAAGGGCTGTTCTTAGGCCAGAGGTGAAGAATGTAGCTAGCAGAGGTCCAATGATAACTCCAGACTAAGGGCTGTTCTTAGGCCAGAGGTGAAGAATGTAGCTAGCAGAGGTTCAATGATAACTCCAGACTAAGGGCTGTTCTTAGGCCAGAGGTGAAGAATGTAGCTAGCAGAGGTCAATGATAACTCCAGACTAAGGGCTGTTCTTAGGCCAGAGGTGAAGAATGTAGCTAGCAGAGGTCCAATGATAACTCCAGACTAAGGGCTGTTCTTAGGCCAGAGGTGAAGAATGTAGTTAGCAGAGGTCCAATGATAACTCCAGACTAAGGGCTGTTCTTAGGCCAGAGGTGAAGAATGTAGTTAGCAGAGGTCCAATGATAACTCCAGACTAAGGGCTGTTCTTAGGCCAGAGGTGAAGAATGTAGCTAGCAGAGGTTCAATGATAACTCCAGACTAAGGGCTGTTCTTAGGCCAGAGGTGAAGAATGTAGCTAGCAGAGGTTCAATGATAACTCCAGACTAAGGGCTGTTCTTAGGCCAGAGGTGAAGAATGTAGCTAGCAGAGGTCCAATGATAACTCCAGACTAAGGGCTGTTCTTAGGCCAGAGGTGAAGAATGTAGCTAGCAGAGGTTCAATGATAACTCCAGACTAAGGGCTGTTCTTAGGCCAGAGGTGAAGAATGTAGTTAGCAGAGGTCCAATGATAACTCCAGACTAAGGGCTGTTCTTAGGCCAGAGGTGAAGAATGTAGTTAGCAGAGGTCCAATGATAACTCCAGACTAAGGGCTGTTCTTAGGCCAGAGGTGAAGAATGTAGTTAGCAGAGGTCCAATGATAACTCCAGACTAAGGGCTGTTCTTAGGCCAGAGGTGAAGAATGTAGTTAGCAGAGGTCCAATGATAACTCCAGACTAAGGGCTGTTCTTAGGCCAGAGGTGAAGAATGTAGTTAGCAGAGGTCCAATGATAACTCCAGACTAAGGGCTGTTCTTAGGCCAGAGGTGAAGAATGTAGTTAGCAGAGGTCCAATGATAACTCCAGACTAAGGGCTGTTCTTAGGCCAGAGGTGAAGAATGTAGCTAGCAGAGGTCCAATGATAACTCCAGACTAAGGGCTGTTCTTAGGCCAGAGGTGAAGAATGTAGCTAGCAGAGGTTCAATGATAACTCCAGACTAAGGGCTGTTCTTAGGCCAGAGGTGAAGAATGTAGCTAGCAGAGGTCCAATGATAACTCCAGACTAAGGGCTGTTCTTAGGCCAGAGGTGAAGAATGTAGTTAGCTAGCAGACTAAGGTCCAATGATAACTCAGAGACTAAGGGCTGTTCTTAGGCCAGAGGTGAAGAATGTAGCTAGCAGAGGTCCAATGATAACTCCAGACTAAGGGCTGTTCTTAGGCCAGAGGTGAGGACTGTAGCTAGCAGAGGTCCAATGATAACTCCAGACTAAGGGCTGTTCTTAGGCCAGAGGTGAAAATGTAGTTAGCAGAGGTTCAATGATAACTCCAGACTAAGGGCTGTTCTTAGGCCAGAGGTGAAGAATGTAGCTAGCAGAGGTTCAATGATAACGAGAGACAAGAACTTCAATAAATAATGATTTAATAAATAATTTATAAATAGGCAACCAGAACTGGATGTTTGTAATTGTATTTATTAAGGATCCCCATTAGTTCCTGCCAAGGCAGCAGCTACTCTTCCTGTGGTCCATTAGTTCCTGCCAAGGCAGCAGCTACTCATCCTGGAGTCCATTAGTTCCTGCCAAGGCAGCAGCTATTCTTCCTGGAGTCCATTAGTTCCTGCCAAGGCAGCAGCTATTCTTCCTGGGGTCTATTAGTTCCTGCCAAAGCAGCAGCTACTCTTCCTGGGGTCCATTAGTTCCTGCCAAGGCAGCAGCTACTCTTCCTGGAGTCCATTAGTTCCTGCCAAGGCAGCAGCTATTCTTCCTGTGGTCCATTAGTTCCTGCCAAGGCAGCAGCTACTCTTCCTGTGGTCCATTAGTTCCTGCCAAGGCAGCAGCTACTCTTCCTGTGGTCCATTAGTTCCTGCCAAGGCAGCAGCTACTCTTCCTGTGGTCCATTAGTTCCTGCCAAGGCAGCAGCTATTCTTCCTGTGGTCCATTAGTTCCTGCCAAGGCAGCAGCTACTCTTCCTGGGGTCCATTAGTTCCTGCCAAGGCAGCAGCTATTCTTCCTGTGGTCCATTAGTTCCTGCCAAGGCAGCAGCTACTCTTCCTGGAGTCCATTAGTTCCTGCCAAGGCAGCAGCTACTCTTCCTGTGGTCCATTAGTTCCTGCCAAGGCAGCAGCTACTCTTCCTGGAGTCCATTAGTTCCTGCCAAGGCAGCAGCTACTCTTCCTGTGGTCCATTAGTTCCTGCCAAGGCAGCAGCTACTCTTCCTGGAGTCCATTAGTTCCTGCCAAGGCAGCAGCTATTCTTCCTGTGGTCCATTAGTTCCTGCCAAGGCAGCAGCTACTCTTCCTGTGGTCCACTAACATTAAGGCAGTTGTTGTTGTGTATCCCTGGGAATAATCCGAATTTATGTAAATTGGGCATAGGAACAGGGTAAGTTGAGCATAGGAACAGGGTAAGTTGAGCATAGGAACAGGGTAAGTTGAGCATAGGAACAGGGTAAGTTGAGCATAGGAACAGGGTAAGTTGAGCATAGGAACAGGGTAAATTGAGCATAGGAACAGGGTAAGTTGAGCATAGGAACAGGGTAAATTGAGCATAGGAACAGGAGTAGGAACAGTTGAGCATAGGAACAGGGTAAGTTGAGCATAGGAACAGGGTAAGTTGAGCATAGGAACAGGGTAAGTTGAGCATAGGAACAGGGTAAGTTGAGCATAGGAACAGGGTAAGTTGAGCATAGGAACAGGGTAAGTTGAGCATAGGAACAGGGTAAGTTGAGCATAGGAACAGGGTAAGTTGAGCATAGGAACAGGGTAAGTTGAGCATAGGAACAGGGTAAGTTGAGCATAGGAACAGGGTAAGTTGAGCATAGGAACAGGGTAAGTTGAGCATAGGAACAGGGTAAGTTGAGCATAGGAACAGGGTAAGTTGAGCATAGGAACAGGGTAAGTTGAGCATAGGAACAGGGTAAGTTGAGCATAGGAACAGGGTAAATTGAGCATAGGAACAGGGTAAGTTGAGCATAGGAACAGGGTAAGTTGAGCATAGGAACAGGGTAAGTTGAGCATAGGAACAGGGTAAATTGAGCATAGGAACAGGGTAAGTTGAGCATAGGAACAGGGTAAGTTGAGCATAGGAACAGGGTAAGTTGAGCATAGGAACAGGGTAAGTTGAGCTGCCAACACATTTCTGTACCTATTTAAATGATGTCTGTCTTTATTTCCCGATCACAATTCATCACAATGGCTTGTTTGTCTTTGAATCATTTTAAGCATCTGTAAACACGGATTAACACCTCCAACATTGTACTGGTTTGAACACATTTAACATCAGCCCTGGTGTTTTGTAATATCCCAGCGATACTCTACCTCGCGCTACAGCTGGAAATAAACCACTTCATGTTGCTCAACTTGCCATTGGCTCAACCGGTGGCTCAACTTATCCCATTCGCTCATCTTACCCCAAGGAAAACATTTGACTATATTAGCCCACACAGATACAAGGATGCACTTTCAAGCTAGGTTTAGGTCCTCATATTGAAGCTCATACAGAGCCCAACTGATGCATAGAACAATCTTTAAATGATCTACTTTAGTTTAGATACAAGCATGAAACCTCTAACACAATTCATTCATTTGACTTAGTGAAAATCCGCTTTTTTAAACCTTGCTTACCACTTTTTCACAGACTCCATGAAATGATGTCCTCTTCCTAAATGTTTGGTCAAATTATACATTTTGTTTATGGTTTTCTAGAAACAAGGGCTGGCTCAACTTACCGTTTGGTTCAACTTACCCCACTGTCCCCTGTATTAGTGTTGTCACTCATAACTCATAGTTGTGATCTGTCTCTCCAGCCTTCCCGTGCCATGAGAACGGTGCTACGGTGTTACAGTACGCTCCCAAGCAGCAGCTGCTGATCTCGGGAGGCAGGAAGGGCTTTGTGTGTGTGTTTGACATCCGACAGAGACAGCTGCTACATACCTTCCAGGCCCACGACTCAGCCGTCAAAGCCCTGGCGCTCGACACCTCCGAAGACTTCTTCGTAACCGGCTCGGCTGAGGGGAACATGAAGGTGATTTTCCGTATTACTTTGTAATGAGGAAAATGGGATAAGCTCTCCAGCTGTATTTCAATGACCAAATGTGTGTAAAAATGTATGTAAGTCACAGGATTGATCTGTGAAAGACATCATGTAATTCCATGAATGTATTGGTCATTGCCTTTCTCTTACCTCTCTCTTTCACTCCCCCTCTCCTTCTCCTCCAGGTGTGGAAGCTGGCAGGCCATGGCCTCATGCACTCGTTTAGCACAGAGCATGCCAAGCAGTCCATCTTCCGGAACATCGGAGCAGGCGTCATGCAGGTGGAGACCCGCCCCGGCAACCGCATATTCACCTGCGGCGCTGACGGAACCCTCAAGATGAGGGTTCTACCCGACCGCTACAACATCCCCTCTAGCATCTTCGACATTCTGTAGACCCCAAACCACTTCCTGTACTGTTTGTAGAGAGGTCATCTGATTGGTTAGTGGTTGAACGTTGAAACTATAACCAAACTTTCACTGGAATATTCAAATGAATATTCAACATCTTGTAGAAACGTAAATACCTGGAAGTGGTATGTCTAAATGGCAGTGGATAGGAAGGAGTAAGGTTGAAAGATTAACCAAACTTTCTTTCACTAGTATAACATTGTGTAGAGAGCCTAGACTTGTGTGAGAGAGACTAAGAGAGATTGGGGTAAAGGTTTACAGATAGATCACTAAGTATATTACACTGCTGGATAGGCTAGTTGAGAGGGCTCTAATGATATGTGTGACGTAGAGGTGAAAGGTTGAGAGATGACCAAGGTTTCAGCAGCTTTGAGAGAGCAACAGAGAGTGTACGGTACGGTATGACTTTACCTAGAGGAAATCGTATCAGAAAAGTTAAATTGAGCTGTGAATATGTTTTCCTTTCCCAAAGCCTAAAAGCGTGTATTAAAACGTAAAGCAACAGGCTCCATACTTGATTTTAACAGTTAGATTTCCTGTCATTTTAAAAGCGTCTGCTGGATGTTTACGAGTGTGTCAGTCCAAATGAAAGCTATGCATGACTTCCTGTTCTCGTTTTAAGCGGTGCAATCACATGGTTTATTGATATGATAGTGCTCTGTACAAGTGCTCAAACTCTTCTAAAGTGTGTATCTGTTGTCATTTTGTGCCCATAAGCTGAAAAACTCTCTTAGCATCTACATTAACCAGCACTGTGGTTCCTTTAGTCAGTCAGTCAGTGGTCTGGTGTGACTCGTTTAATGGCACACGTTTAATGGCACACTATCCCCATAGTGACCCCATCCCATAACACTGGCTGCCCAGTGACTCGCTAGCCTACATCGATTGATCGATTGATCTATGGATTGATTGAGCCTAGCAGCTATGTGATCACACCTCTCTGTATCTGCTGCCTGCCTGCCTGCCGTCAAAAGCCTGTTTGTGCGACAGCAGCGGCCTCACTGCTACAACCTTGTGTTTGGAAGATGGTGTGTTTTGATCCTGTGACTGTGTGTAGTCTATATGTCTCATCTGTCTGTTCCACTGAATACCCCCCACGAGAAGAAAGAAACACATGGGGTCTGTTATGTTCTGTATGGGTCTGTTATGTTCTGTTATATTCTGTATGGGTCTGTTATGTTCTGTTATATTCTGGATGGGTCTGTTATGTTCTGTATGGGTCTGTTATGTTCTGTTATATTCTGTATGGGTCTGTTATGTTCTGTTATATTCTGGATGGGTCTGTTATGTTCTGGATGGGTCTGTTATGTTCTGTTATATTCTGTATGGGTCTGTTATGTTCTGGATGGGTCTGTTATGTTCTGTTATATTCTGGATGGGTCTGTTATGTTCTGGATGGGTCTGTTATGTTCTGTATGGGTCTGTTATGTTCTGTTATATTCTGTATGGGTCTGTTATGTTCTGTTATATTCTGGATGGGTCTGTTATGTTCTGTATGGGTCTGTTATGTTCTGTTATATTCTGTATGGGTCTGTTATGTTCTGTTATATTCTGGATGGGTCTGTTATGTTCTGGATGGGTCTGTTATGTTCTGTTATATTCTGTATGGGTCTGTTATGTTCTGGATGGGTCTGTTATGTTCTGTTATATTCTGGATGGGTCTGTTATGTTCTGGATGGGTCTGTTATGTTCTGTATGGGTCTGTTATGTTCTGTATGGGTCTGTTATGTTCTGTTATATTCTGTATGGGTCTGTTATGTTCTGTTATATTCTGTATGGGTCTGTTATGTTCTGTATGGGTCTGTTATGTTCTGTTATATTCTGTATGGGTCTGTTATGTTCTGTTATATTCTGGATGGGTCTGTTATGTTCTGTATGGGTCTGTTATGTTCTGTTATATTCTGTATGGGTCTGTTATGTTCTGGATGGGTCTGTTATGTTCTGTTATATTCTGGATGGGTCTGTTATGTTCTGGATGGGTCTGTTATGTTCTGTATGGGTCTGTTATGTTCTGTATGGGTCTGTTATGTTCTGTATGGGTCTGTTATGTTCTGTATGGGTCTGTTATGTTCTGTATGGGTCTGTTATGTTCTGTTATATTCTGTATGGGTCTGTTATGTTCTGTATGGGTCTGTTATGTTCTGTGGGTCTGTTATGTTCTGTATGGGTCTGTTATGTTCTGTATGGGTCTGTTATGTTCTGTTATGTTCTGTATGGGTCTGTTATGTTCTGTTATGTTCTGTATGGGTCTGTTATGTTCTGTATGGGTCTGTTATGTTCTGTATGGGTCTGTTATGTTCTGTATGGGTCTGTTATGTTCTGTATGGGTCTGTTATGTTCTGTATGGGTCTGTTATGTTCTGTATGGGTCTGTTATGTTCTGTATGGGTCTGTTATGTTCTGTATGGGTCTGTTATGTTCTGTATGGGTCTGTTATGTTCTGTATGGGTCTGTTATGTTCTGTATGGGTCTGTTATGTTCTGTATGGGTCTGTTATGTTCTGTATGGGTCTGTTATGTTCTGTATGGGTCTGTTATGTTCTGTATGGGTCTGTTATGTTCTGTATGGGTCTGTTATGTTCTGTTTGGGTCTGTTATGTTCTGTTATATTCTGAATGGGTCTGTTATGTTCTGTTATGTTCTGTATGGGTCTGTTATGTTCTGTATGGGTCTGTTATGTTCTGTATGGGTCTGTTATGTTCTGTATGGGTCTGTTATGTTCTGTATGGGTCTGTTATGTTCTGTATGGGTCTGTTATGTTCTGTATGGGTCTGTTATGTTCTGTATGGGTCTGTTATGTTCTGTATGGGTCTGTTTTTGCACAAACATTTTATTTGTTGTTGTTGAACTATTTACCTATTTGTTTTTGGTTGGTGGGTTGGTTGGTTGTTTCTTTGCAGGCTGTTGTTATTTGTGTTGGTCTTTTTGCCTTTTACGTTAGGAATGTAAGGGGTTAATACTGTATTTTACTGGGACATAGTGCAACATGGCATAGGTTTGTGTTTGGTGATACTACTGTACTGTATTGTTTTTACAAACCTTATTGAATAGATATTTGCACTCAAATCTGGGGACACTAAGAGTTTATTTCAAAACGAATAGGCTATGGGAAGAACAAATAAACTACTGTTATATACAAATGAATGTCTGGCTGTATTTGGCCTAGTAGTAAAAAGTGAAATAGTTTTAATATATAAATATATGAAATACCACAGCAGCTTGTACAAACATGAAAGCGTTTTAGTTAATTTTTAGTTTTGTATCATACCGGCTGGATTAGTTGTATCTTTTGTTAAATGTTTGTATTGTTTTTATTACTATACGTATTATTATTATTAAACAGATTTGTGTTTCCTTCCCTCCATCTGGGTACCACGTCTGATCTCTGACATCTGTTTACATATTCTACCTTCTGTCGTCTGTAATGTTTGCACTTATGAAGCCTTATAATGCCTTCGAAACATTCATAGGTCACCTTATAGATGCAGTCATAGAGGATCATTAAAAACATCACAGTGAAGCAATAACACGCTAGGCACCTTACAAAAAGCTACCGAGCCTTGTTTTGCTTTATGGTACATGCTTCATAATGCTCTATAACATCTATAAGGGGATATTAACACTTCATAATGCTCTATAACATCTATAAGGGGATATTAACACTTCATAATGCTCTATAACATCTATAAGGGGATATTAACACTTCATAATGCTCTATAACATCTATAAGGTGATATTAACACTTCATAATGCTCTATAACATCTATAAGGGGATATTAACACTTCATAATGCTCTATAACATCTATAAGGGGATATTAACACTTCATAATGCTCTATAACATCTATAAGGGGATATTAACACTTCATAATGCTCTATAACATCTATAAGGGGATATTAACACTTCATAATGCTCTATAACATCTATAAGTGGATATTCATGTCTATATAAGATATTAACACTTCATAATGCTCTATAACATCTATAAGGGGATATTCATGTATATAAGATATTAACACTTCATAATGCTCTATAACATCTATAAGGGGATATTCATGTCTATAAGATATTAACACTTCATAATGCTCTATAACATCTATAAGGGGATATTCATGTATATAAGATATTAACACTTCATAATGCTCTATAACATCTATAAGGGGATATTCATGTATATAAGATATTAACACTTCATAATGCTCTATAACATCTATAAGGGGATATTCATGTATATAAGATATTAACACTTCATAATGCTCTATAACATCTATAAGGGGATATTCATGTATATAAGATATTAACACTTCATAAAAAGGTGCTTTAAGTAAAGTGTTGTTCAGGTATCTACAGTATATATCTATCTAAAGCTCAGTATGGGGAGGCTATGACTAGATAACTAGAGAGAGTCCAGAGAGAGACAGGAATATAGAGCAGGCTGTCCTACCGTGTTGAATAAATGATTTTTATTTCATCAGGTTGATTTTATGTTTGTTTCTGTATTTTCTCTCTCTAGACATGATAATCAGTAGAGACCATGCAGCAGCAAATATCATTGTCGGGAATAAACATATGTACAGATTTCCAATATAGGTATTTTTAAAACATTTTGCTCTCAAAGGGATGCTGGTCATGGTAGGATCCAAGTAAATATGGAAACACATTTCTGATACATATTTTGTCATGCAGTCACAGGGAAAGTCTAGTAAGGACTTTACAGCTATAAATAGTATTAACTCCACAAAAAGCCATGTTTCCAGGATAGACCTTAAAAAATAGTTACATTTACCAAATAAATATAATATACAAGTGAAAGACATAAAAACAATATAACAAGTCAAATGGTTAATAAGTATCCTTACAAAAAGAGAATTCCACGATCTCAAATAGAAAAACAGTACAGCAATTATTTTACTGTTTAAACCATCGCCACAATACTATAGACTATAACAATTATATTATAATGATCTACTTCCTACTCTGATAAGCCCTTATTCAGTTCAACTCTACATTGGAAAAGGTACAGTATGTGCATCTTTGGAAGCTGTAATCCAATTGAAACAAATATTTGAACAGCGCTCACATAAAGGTTCTTTATCCCAGCCAGCAGTCCCAGAAGGTCATTAGAAAATAGTCCTTGTTGAGATGGCATAAAACTAAAGACAACACGTACATATAAATAAAAAACAGCCATAATATTCACGATTGCTGTTCATCTTTAATTAAGCACTTTAAAAGCTGGCCATCTTTAATCAGAATACCATTAAAATACCATCTGAATACTGTCAGAATACTGTAAAAAAATAACATCAAAACACCCTCAGAATACCGTCAAAACACTGTCTCAGTCATCAGAGATGAAGTGCACCACATACAGCTTCACGTAGCTCTGATCCCACACATACAGGTGTCTGTTATTGGGGCTATAGGACAGCATGGCAAGCACCCCGCCAGGGGACCTCAGTTCAAAGGTCACGTTGACCGGTTTCCCCTTCAGGAGGTCGAAGGCGAAGGTCACACGGGTGTCCTTGGTGTCGGTGACGTAGAGTACGCCACAGGCCACGAAGGCGTTGCCGGCCTTGGTCCTGGGGTAGGTGGTGTTGATGTACGATGTGACAGAGAAGCTCTTCAGGTCCAGCTGGGCCACCATAATGCTGTCGTCCAGACTGGAGGCAAAGATGAGCCACAGGCCGTTCTCATCCGCCGCCAGCTTGAAGTAGGTCTTGGAGTTGTAGAGAAGATAGGACAGGTTGTGGTACAGAGCATTGTCGATGGTCAGGGTGTGGAGACGCTTGGACTGCAGGTCGAACCTAGGGGATGAATGGAGGGTGTAAGAAATAAACTATGTACATTTCTACATTTACCTTTGCTTTCCGTTTGCTTTCCTTAGGAACTGTGCACCACAATGCAACACCAGCAGAAGAAAAGAAGAGTCTCAGGATCAGGATCATACACAGCCAGTGACATCACAAAGACAGAATATTAAGGCCAAAAAGCTTCACCTTGATTTCCCTCTGACGGTAGGAGCTAAGGGATCAGTTGGATTCAAGCAGGGTAACTACCATCCCTTCTTTACCTGGCCAGGTTGGAGGTGCCAAACTATGGTTCTTTACCTGGCCAGGTTGGGGGTGCCAAACTATGGTTCTTTACCTGGCCAGGTTGGGGGTGCCAAACTATGGTTCTTTACCTGGCCAGGTTGGAGGTGCCAAACTATGGTTCTTTACCTGGCCAGGTTGGGGGTGCCAAACTATGGTTCTTTACCTGGCCAGGTTGGGGGTGCCAAACTATGGTTCTTTACCTGGCCAGGTTGGGGGTGCCAAACTATGGTTCTTTACCTGACCAGGTTGGAGGTGCCAAACTATGGTTCTTTACCTGACCAGGTTGGAGGTGCCAAACTATGGTTCTTTACCTGGCCAGGTTGGAGGTGCCAAACTATGGTTCTTTACCTGGCAAGGTTGGTGGTTCCAGCGATGTGATAGTAGAAGGATCCGTTATGAACGGCATGGCCACACCCCTGGTAGAACTTCCTGCCGTCGATGACCTCACTGGTGGCATTCTGGAATGAGGCGATGCTCTTATACTCCTTCACCGTGCGACCTGGAGACATAGGATTGGTTGTTGTGTGAGTGTGTAGGAGGTACCAGAGAAGTGCTAAAGATAATGTGATTGGCTGTTGCCTGCGTTTGGCTGGTACCAGAGAAATGCTAAAGACATTTGATTGGCTGGTGTGTGAGTTTGGGAGGTACCAGAGAAATGTTCGGCCACCCAGATGCGTTTGTCGTTCAGCACAGCCGTGTCTTCCATCCACGTTCCGAACGTACTCTCCATCTTAGATATGTTACGGGGGTTGATCAGTGACTTGATGATGCACTCTGAGGGACAGAAGATAAAACATTTCATTGATTGATAGATTGATTGGTTTGCATATTCAGTCATATTAAGATTTTGTCTGAGGGTTTTTAAACAAATTCTTCAAGTCATGCAAGTCATTGTACCATTTTTCTTATTTAGTGGTATCTCTTGTAACTTCCCAGCCTCTTTGGCAGACAGAGTCCCATCGTTTGGTACAGCATGTGATGGCTCTGAAATAGTCAATGATAATGAAAGAAGTGATGATGTTAGAATCAGTAGGAGAGTCGGAGGTGGGTAGAGGAACTGTAGTATAGATAGTAACAGGCTGACTCACCCAGGATCTGGGCAGCATGGTTGGGGGTGGGGGGGGGGGGGTAGATACAGGAGTTGGGTAGGATAAGTAGCGGTGTGCAGGGTAGTTACCCACCCAGGGTCTGGGCAGCATGTATGGGGGTGGGGGTGGGGGGGTGGATACAAGAGTTGGGTAGGATAAGTAGCGGTGTGGAGGGTAGTTACCCACCCAGGGTCTGGGCAGCGTGGATGGGAAGATTGGCCCGGTGACTCCTGTTTCTGGGGGGCCCCTGGGGTCCTTGTGGGCCAGGAGGTCCAGGAGGGCCAATGGGGCCTGGAGTACCAGGAGGACCAGCCGGACCTGGGGGGCCTAGACAGACCCGAAAGACAAGGATTTTCACAAGCACGTTGTATTTCAAGTAGAGCTGTCCAGGCATAAACTGGATGGACTGGTCATAAAACAGGATAGGGCTTGTCCACACTAATGTCGCAACACATAGTTTAGAGGGACGGCCAGGTCATTCAGAGATCCTCACTGAACTTCTGGAGAGAGTTTGCTGCACTGAAAGTAAAGGGGCTGAATAATTTTGCACGCCCAATTTTTCAGTTTTTGATTTGTTAAAAAAGTTTGAAATATCCAATAAATGTCGTTCCACTTCATGATTGTGTCCCACTTGTTGTTGATTCTTCACAAAAAAATACAGTTTTATATCTTTATGTTTGAAGCCTGAAATGTGGCAAAAGGTCGCAAAGTTCAAGGGGGCCGAATACTTTCGCAAGGCACTGTATCTAATATAGACAGTGGACATTGTCATTTCTGTCCGTTCTTACCCTCCAAAATGACATCGTTGGACGATTGTGTATTTTCTCCTGCGGGTCCAGGTTCTCCTCTGTCTCCTTTCTCCCCTGGCTCACCTTTCTCACCTGTGAAGGAACACGGTTATCGTTTTTCATATGTGGAGGTGATTTACAAACCCTAACTTGAGACATGGAATGGAACAGGAATTCATAAAGGCCTGATCCAAAAATAAACCCTAGCTTCATAAGATTCTCAAAGACCACAATCAAATGAGAAAAGCTTGTGTAATGTGCGAGACGTGGGTTCTTATATCTGAGCTACAGTTAAGAAAAGAGTTCCCACAATGTGAACTAGACATGGGTCTACCAAATTCAGTCAAAGCCTTTCCAGTAAACCATGAACCATTCCATTCACTTCTCCTGGGCTGCTAAAATATTGTCTATTTAGTGCCCTACTTTTGAGCAGGGCCCATAGGGCTCTGGTCAAAAGTAGTGCACTATATAGGAAATAGGGTGTGAATCATGTCCTTCCCTCCTGAGGAACGCACCAGTGGGCTGATGGGAGAATGAGGTTTACAGCCCATTCAAGAGCAGCCCAAAACCACAGAGTCATGAATAACATTAGTCTACTGTGGGACAGAAGAGCAGTTTCCTTTCTTCCTCCGTTTCCGGTTCTATGGTCTTTCCACCACAGTGGAAAACATGATTCAGCATTGTGACACCACATATCTCATAGATCTGAATGGCTGTCCAATGACAGTTGGAGAAAGAAAGTGTTAAGTGGAGATCTGTGTGTATATTATGTGTGTATCTGGGTGCACTGTGGGGTTATTGCATGCAAGTGTAGGTGTGTAAGTGTGTGCATGTGTGTGTCTGAATATATGTGTTTATGTCTCTGTGGTTGTGTGTGTGTTTCTACACTGTGTGTGTGTGTGTTTTTACACTGTGTGTGTGTGTGTGTGTGTGTGTGTGTGTGTGTGTGTGTGTGTGTGTGTGTGTGTGTGTGTGTGTGTGTGTGTGTGTGTGTGTGTGTGTGTGTGTGTGTGTGTGTGTGTGTGTGTTAGGGTGCATGCTATTGACCCTGAGGAGATCTGCTCTACCCTTTCTATGTTCTATTATCTCTCTCTTTTAAGTCACAGAGGCAGACAGAGCCCCAGGTAACAATACATAATGGACACATCATATGATAGACAGATAGATAGAATGAGGCAGAAAATAGAGAGTAAGAATGATTCTCTCTGTTACTGTAAAAGGGTCTTTCACTCCATACCTCTCTTCCCTCGTTTTCCATCAGCCCCAGGCAGTCCATCTAGTCCTGGGATGCCATCAGTGCCATTGTGCCCAGGCAAACCATGCAGGCCAGGTAGCCCTGCCATACATACATTACAACCACAGTACTTTACATGGTCAGGCAGCCCTATCATATACAAACACATTACAACCACGCTACTTTACATGGTCAGGCAGCCCTATCATACATACATTACAACCACAGTACTTTACATGGTCAGGCAGCCCTATCATATACAAACACATTACAACCACGCTACTTTACATGGTCAGGCAGCCCTATCATACATACATTACAACCACAGTACTTTACATGGTCAGGCAGCCCTACCATATACACACACATTACAACCACTGTACTTTACATGGTCAGGCAGCCCTATCATACATACATTACAACCACAGTACTTTACATGGTCAGGCAGACCTATCATATACACACACATTACAACCACTGTACTTTACATGGTCAGGCAGCCCTATCATACATACATTACAACCACAGTACTTTACATGGTCAGGCAGCCCTATCAGGCAGACCTACATTACAACACATTACAACCACTACATGGTCAGGCAGACCTATCAGTAAACACATTATAACCACGGTACTTTACATGGTCAGGCAGCCCTATCATAAATACATTACAACCACAGTACTTTACATGGTCAGGCAGCCCTATCATACATACATTACAACCACAGTACTTTACATGGTCAGGCAGACCTATCATACATACATTACAACCACAGTACTTTACATGGTCAGGCAGCCCTATCATACATACATTACAACCACAGTACTTTACATGGTCAGGCAGCCCTATCATAAATACATTACAACCACATTACTTTACATGGTCAGGCAGCCCTATCATACATACATTACAACCACAGTACTTTACATGGTCAGGCAGACCTACCATATACACACACATTACAACCACTGTACTTTACATGGTCAGGCAGACCTATCATATACAAACACATTATAACCACGGTACTTTACATGGTCAGGCAGCCCTATCATAAATACATTACAACCACAGTACTTTACATGGTCAGGCAGCCCTATCATACATACATTACAACCACAGTACTTTACATGGTCAGGCAGCCCTATCATACATACATTACAACCACAGTACTTTACATGGTCAGGCAGACCTACCATATACAAACACATTACAACCACAGTACTTTACATGGTCAGGCAGCCCTATCATACATACATTACAACCACAGTACTTTACATGGTCAGGCAGCCCTATCATACATACATTACAACCACAGTACTTTACATGGTCAGGCAGACCTACCATATACAAACACATTACTACCACATTACTATACATGGTCAGGCAGACCTACCATATACAACCACATTACTACCACATTACTATACATGGTCAGGCAGACCTACCATATACAAACACATTACTACCACATTACTATACATGGTCAGGCAGACCTACCATATACAAACACATTACTACCACATTACTATACATGGTCAGGCAGACCTACCATATACAAACACATTACAACCACAGTACTTTACATGGTCAAGCAGACCTACCATATACAAACACATTACAACCACAGTACTTTACATGGTCAGGCAGACCTATCATATACAAACACATTACAACCACAGTACTTTACATGGTCAGGCAGCCCTATCATATACAAACACATTACAACCACAGTACTTTACATGGACAGGCAGCCCTATCATATACAAACACATTACAACCACAATACTTTACATGGTCAGGCAGACCTACCATATACAACCACATTACAACCACAGTACTTTACATGGTCAGGCAGCCCTATCATATACAAACACATTATAACCACGGTACTTTACATGGTCAGGCAGCCCTATCATAAATACATTACAACCACAGTACTTTACATGGTCAGGCAGACCTATCATAAATACATTAAGACCGCAGTACTTTACATGGTCAGGCAGCCCTATCATAAATACATTACAAACACAGTACTTTACATGGTCAGGCAGCCCTATCATAAATACATTACATCCACAGTACTTTACATGGTCAGGCAGACCTATCAGAAATACATTACAACCACATTACTTTACATGGCCAGGCAGACCTATCATAGACAACACATTACAACCACAGTACTTTACATGGTCAGGCATACCTATTATAAATACATTATAACCACGGTACTTTACATGGTCAGGCAGACCTATCATATACAACACATTACAACCACAGTACTTTACATGGTCAGGCAGCCCTGCAATACATACATTACAACCACAGTGCTTTACATGGTCAGGCAGACCTATCATAAATACATTATAACCACGGTACTTTACATGGTCAGGCAGCCCTATCATAAATACATTACAACCACAGTACTTTACATTGTCAGGCAGACCTGTCATAAATACATTATAACCACGGTACTTTACATGGTCAGGCAGCCCTATCATAAATACAACAACCACAGTACTTTACATGGTCAGGCAGACCTATCATATACAAACGCATTACATTACTAACATGGTCAGGCAGCCCTGCAATACATTTACAACCACAGTGGGTCAGGCAGACCTATCATAAATACATTATAACCACGGTACTTTACATGGTCAGGCAGACCTATCATAAATACATTATAACCACGGTACTTTACATGGTCAGGCAGCCCTATCATAAATACATTACAACCACAGTACTTTACATTGTCAGGCAGACCTGTCATAAATACATTATAACCACGGTACTTTACATGGTCAGGCAGCCCTATCATAAATACATTACAACCACAGTACTTTACGTGGCCAGGCAGACCTATCATATACAAACGCATTACTACCACATTACTATACATGGTCAGGCAGCCCTGCAATACATACATTACAACCACAGTGCTTTACATGGTCAGGCAGACCTATCATAAATACATTACAACCACAGTACTTTACATTGTCAGGCAGACCTGTCATAAATACATTACAACCACAGTACTTTACATGGTCAGGCAGCCCTATCATAAATACATTACAACCACAGTACTTTACATGGTCAGGCAGACCTGTCATAAATACATTACAACCACAGTACTTTACATGGTCAGGCAGCCCTATCATAAATACATTACAACCACAGTGCTTTACATGGTCAGGCAGACCTATCATATACAAACACATTACAACCATGCAGGAGTAATATCAGTAAGTACAGATGCATATCCGTGGGCAAAACATTTAATGAATACACAATCTTAAGCACTATCCCAGAGATGCTCTGGAAGAGTCCTTGGGATACTTAACATTATGTGGGGGTCCAGTGTGTTTTCTGTCATTTTGCCATGATTACACCAAGTTACTGGGATATGTTTATGGGTCACTCTAGCAAAAAGCTGTGGCATGGCTAAAAAGGGATTGAGTTATGAATGTTTAAAGTGTTTAATCAGTTGACAACTTACCAGGGGGTCCAGGAGGTCCGGGTGGTCCTACAACACAACATAGAGAGATCAGGGGATGATAACGCACTGCACCTTGACTGGTGAGAACATGTTGGAGAATGTGTGAAACTCCACTTGAATTCACTTCAGTTACACGAGGGAAAGAAGAGTGTCAATTATTATTACTGTTCTTGTCATTATTGGGACATACCAGCTATGCAGAGTCCCTTGGTGCTGTTACAGATATCCAACAACACTTTGACCTGGAAACAAACAAACAAACCTCTTTTATTGAGGAAGAGAAGAAACGAGATGCGAACAGCAGGTCTTCACATTTTAGCATGTATGAACATTTCAGTAGAATACAATAGAATAGAATAAGTAAAACTATATACAAATGACATAACAGACTTTAACACAGTTTTGTCTTTAACAAGAGTCATGAATTTAGTCTGTTAAGAGTCTGTTCATTGTTTTTCTATGACTGACTGTTCTAGCTGTAGAACACAGCTTTTTCTCTTTCAAACGGATCATGTGTATAAATGCCAGTGCTTACGTCTGAGATGCTCACTACATACCTCAGCGCCCACACACACACACACACACACACACACACACACACACACACACACACACACACACACACACACACACACACACACACACACACACACACACACACACACACACACACACACACACACACACACACACACACACGTATACAAAGAGAGATGGATAGCCAAGCTTACTGGCACCATAGAATAGGTCATCATCATCATCATGTCATCCTGTATCTCAGTCTTCTGGAAGCCCTTTGTCTTCCTGTGTTTGTGGTTCAGCTCATGTCTCATCTTCATCCCCATCTCCTTGTCCATCTCCTTGTCCATCTCCTTGTCCATCTCCTTGTCCATCTTTTCCCTCAACGTGTGGTGTAACTCCTCTCTCAACTCATGGTGTACCTCCTCTCCTGTGTCCAGCCCACCTCGCCCTGTTTCCTGCCCCTGATGTAGCCCCTGGGTCACCTCCTGCCCCTGATGTAGCCCCTGGGTCACCTCCTGCCCCTGATGTAGCCCCTGGGTCACCTCCTGCAGGAGTTCCTGGCTCTCCTGATGGTTCAGCTCCCTCAACTCGAGCCTCAGCTCCTCCTTTAACTCCTGTCGTAGCTCCCTCTCCAGCTCACGACTCCTCTTGTTACGGGAGTACTGGTACTCCCCCTGCTCCCTCTGCTCCTTCCCGAGACCCCTTTCACCTCCTCCTGCACCTCCTCCACGCAGCCCTGCCAGCCACCCTGGGCCTAAGATAAGATAAGAAATACCTGTACATGATTAATCCCCGAGGGGTAATTGTTTAATCATTCATTACATCGTCTTGGAAAGTGTCAGCAACTCATTTATGTTACGTATGTCTGTCCACGACAGATTCATCATTGCAGGATGTTCACAAAGACAAACAGACAATGATCAACAATAAAAGCAGTGAAAACATAGCAGTATTAAAAGAGCAGCAGCACCTCCTCTTAGCTCCGCCAGCCTCCCTGCGCCTCCTGCTACTACACCTCCTCGGGGCACCTCCTGGAGGAACTCCACCACGGAGCTCTGTTCCACCTCCTCCAGCCTGGCCTCGGTGAGCTCCACACGGCTCCACAGCTGGTTCTGTTGCACTAGGAGCACCAGGAGAGCCACAGTGTTGACCAGTGCCAAGGCACATGTCCCGTATATAATCACCCGCAGGGAGACAGACAGACTTGGGCGTGAGGGGAGCATCTCACACCCTCCAATCCCTCCTCCACCTCCTCCCTTCCGGGAGTCAGCGACTAGCTTCAGCATTCAGAGCCGGATAATATGGTTAGAGACAGTCCAAGAAGTATATCTTCTCCAACAGAATCCAAAAGCACAAAGGGAGTAAGTCTTCTTGGAAGGTTAGTCCCAGGTCTAGTCTAGTGGGTTAGAGCAGAATCCAATAAATACTCTTTCTCCTAAAGAGGGAGTCTGCAATTCCAATAGAATCCAAGAGGACAGAAGTGTATATGTCCACTCCAGACCATAGATACTGTAC
>NW_026290920.1:167500-210000 GCF_023373465.1 Oncorhynchus keta | reverse complement strand
CGCAGTGTCTCCCAGGATAAATACACCACTTCCCCATTCATGGAGGAGACTCTCTCCATGCAGACACACCTGGGCCCGGTGTCTCCCAGGATAAATACACCACTTCCCCATTCATGGAGGAGACTCTCTCCATGCAGACACACCTTGTCTCCCATTCATGGAGGAGACTCTCTCCATGCAGACACACCTGGGCCCGGTGTCTCCCATGCAGACACACCTGGGCCCGGTGTCTCCCAGGATAATACACCACTTCCCCATTCATGGAGGAGACTCTCTCCATGCAGACACACCTGGGCCCGGTGTCTCCCAGGATAATACACCACTTCCCCATTCATGGAGGAGACTCTCTCCATGCAGACATCTTTATAGATTGTGTTGTGTTTCTTGGTGGGGTTTTTTTCAACACCCTGCATTATCACATTCATGCAAAACACTCACTTACACTACTGATTACTGATTACACACACTATTGTATATTACACTTAGTTACTTATTTAATAAATATATATTTTGTTAATCCTTATCTCCACGTTGTCTCCCTTTTGTTTTGGGCTTTGAGCCGGTTCGTGACACATAAGGTTCCGTTTTAGGACCACTATTGTTTTCACTACATATTTTACCTCTTGGGGATGTCATTCGAAAACATAATAGTAACTTTCACTGCTATGCGGATGACGCACAGCTGTACATTTCAATGAAACATGGTGAAACCCCAAAATTGCCCTCGCTAGAAGCCTGTGATTCAGACATAAGGAAGTGGATGGCTGCAAACTTTCTACTTTTAAACTCGGACAAAACTGAGATGCTTGTTCGTCCCAAGAAACAAAGATATATTCTGTTGAATCTGACAATTAATCTTGATGGTTGATCTCTCTTTTGATGGTTGACCCTGATCTCTCTTTTGACCCTGATCTCTCTTGGCCATGTTCTGTTATAATCCTCCCCTGGCACATCCAGAAGAGGACTGGCCACCATTCTTCTCTGCAGATCCTCTCAATCTCTATCAGGTTGGATGGGGAGCGTTGCTGTTCAGGTCTCTCCAGAGATGTCCGATCGGGTTCACGTCCGGGATCTGGCTGGACCACTCAAGGACATTCAGAGACTTTTTCCAAAGCCACTCCTGCATTGTCTTGCCTGCTTAGGGTCGCTGTCCTGTTGGAAGGTGAACCTTCGCCTCAGACAGGGATCCTGAGCTCTCTGGAGTAGGTTTTCATCAAGGATCTCTCTACACTTTGGTCCGTTCATCTTTCCCTCGGTCCTGACAAGTGTCCCAGTCCCTGACGCTAAAAAACCTCCCCACAGCAAGATTCTGCCACCACTGCCACCACCATGCTTCACCGTAGGGATGGTGGAAGGTTTACTCCAGATGTGATGCTTGGCATTCTGGCCAAAGAGTTCTGTCTTGGTTTCATCAGACCAGAGAATCTTGCTTTCATGTTCTGAGAGTCCTTTAGGTGCTTTTGGCAAACTCCAAGTGGGCTGTAATGTGCCTTTTAGTAAAGAGTGGCTTCCGTCTGGCCACTGTACCATAAAGGCCTTATTGGTGGAGTGCTGCAGAAAGAGTTGTCCTGGAAGGTTCTCCCATCTCCACAGAGGAACTCTAGAGCTCTGTCAGAGTGACCATCGGGTTCTTGGTCACCTCCCTGACCAAGGCCCTTCTCCCCGATTGATCAGTTTGGCCAGGTGGCCAGCTCTAGGAAGAATCTTGGTGGTTCCAAACTTCACCATTTAAGAATGATGGAGGCACTGTGTTCTTTGGGACCTTCAATGCTGCAGACATTTTTTGGTACCATTCACCAGATCTGTGCCTCGACACAATCCTGTTTCGGAGCTCTATGGACAATTCCTTCAACCTCATGGCTTGGTTTTTGCTCTGACATACACTGTCAACTGTGGGACATTAAATAGACAGGTGTGTGCCTTTCCAAATCATGTCAAATCAATTGAATTTACCACAGGGGGACTTCAATGAAGTTGTAGAAACATCTCAAGGATGATTAATGGAAACAGGATGCACCTGAGCTCAGTTTTGAGTCTCAAAGCAAAGTGTCTGAATAGTTATGTAAATAAGGTTATATATTTTCATGCAAAAACTTCTAAAAACTATATTATCTTTGTCATTCTGGGGTATTGTGTGTGGGATGATGAGGAAATGAATTAATATAATCCAAAATCAAACCAAATCAAATCAAATGTTATTGGTCACACACGTGTTTACCAGATGTTATTGTGAGCGTAGCGAAATGCTTGTGCTTCTAGTTCCGACAGTGCAGCAATATCTAACAAGTAATATATAACAATTTCACAACAAATACCTAATACACACAAATCTAAATAAAGGAATGGAATAATACGCCAAGGAACTTAAAACTTTCTACCTTCTCTACTACTGTCCAGTCCATGTGGATGGGGGGGCATGGCCACGGAGTCATGGGTGAACAGGGAGTACAGCAGGGGACTGAGCACGCACCATTGTGGGGCCCCAGTGTTGAGGATCAGCGAAGTGGAGATGCTGTTTCCTTCCTACCTTCACCACCTGGGGGCAGCCCGTCAGGAAGTCCAGGACCCAATTGCACAGGGCGGGGTTCAGACCCAGGGCCTCGAGCTTAATGATGATCCATTTTAGAATAAGGCTGTAAAGTAACAAATTGTGGAAAAAGTCAAGGGGTATGAATACTTTCCGAATGCACATACAAAAGTGCACTACCTTTGACCAGGGCCCATAATGTGCTAAATAGTGAAGTGCTATATGGTATGCACCCAGAGAGACTTCACTACTCACACCCTCCTTTAACCAACAGCCTCTTGCTCTACTGAGCTCTAGTTTATACTGATAGAACAGCAACGGGATGCTGATACCGTTAAAAGGTCAAGGATAGAGAGGAAACAGATAAAAAAGGTTGTCAAATATACGGTGTATATTCAAATGGATTGACAGTTCCTCTGCAACCCACTCTATCCAACCACTATATTCTCTCTCTCTTTTACTATTCTCTGTTTTCTTCTACTCTCTCTTTCCTTGTCTTTTCTCTCTCTCTTCCATTGGCAGTGGCTGTGAGAACGTTCCTTTCCTCTCCTCCTCCTACTCCACCAGTGCAGATGTCTTCCCAGCTGGCTTGGCAGTATGTTCATAATGACCAGCTGTCTATTGACCTGCTGTGTCCTGATAGCCTTCACTACCCTCCTTTCCCTGCCTCCTTTCCTCACCTCATTTCCTTCACCAGAACCCTTCTTTCTTAATCTCCTTTACTTAATCAGAACCCTCCTTTCCTTACATCCTTTACTTAATCAGAACCCTCCTTTCCTTACCTCCTTTGCTTCATCAGAACACTCTTTTCCTAGTCGCCTTTCCTTCAGCATAGTCCAAAATACCTCATCTACTTCCCCGCCCAACCCCTGGGTTAAAGTTGGTGAACAGGACAGAATGGGAACACTGGGGAACAAATCACATTGTGACCTAACTGCAGAGGAGTGAGTGGGCAAAGTGACTCTCATTCCAGACTTTGCCGAAGTCTCTCTCTCTCTCTCTCTCTCTCTCTCTCTCTCTCTCTCAACAGTGGAGAATCCCCCTTTTCTGCATTTTTTGCAAACCCCCAGAACAGACAGTCAGTGACGCGGTAAAAGGTTAGGGTTCAAAGGTTATGAGTGAAAGGTTAGGGGTGGGCAACAGGGACTCTGTTCGGAGGTCTGTAGTCAATGGACACAATCAACAGAAGTATCCAATGAATACAGCTCTCATTTAACGTAAAAAGCCACATCCAACATCCAACATATGATTTTACATCTAGCAGTTCAGCGTGTTTACATGTTGTAGATCTTTCTATTATGGAACACAGGAGAATAAATACAAGTCTCTGAGCATGGGAATTATATTTTCCTGTTTCAAAGCCAGGTCTGTTCTCAGAATAATCTCGTCTTCATCCGACCAGTCCTATTCAATTCACATACCCTGACAAAAATATGCAGAGATAGTCAACTGCCTAAGGACTAAGACTGGATTGACCAGAGACAGCTAACTCCCTAAAGACAAAGACTGAATTGACCAGAGATAGTCAACTCCCTAATGACAAAGACTGGATTGACCAGAGATAGTTAACTTCCTAAATACAACGGCTGGATTGACCAGAGATAGTCAACTCCCTAAAGACAAAGACTGGATTGACCAGAGATAGTCAACTCCTTAATGACAAAGACTGGATTGACCAGAGATAGTCAACTCCCTAATGACAAAGACTGGATTGACCAGAGATAGTCAACTCCCTAAAGACAAAGACTGGATTGACCAGAGATAGTGACAAAGACTGGATTGACCAGAGATAGTCAACTCCCTAATGACAAAGACTGGATTGACCAGAGATAGTCAATCCCTAAAGACAAAGACTGGATTGACCAGAGATAGTCAACTCCCTAATGACAAAGACTGGATTGACCAGAGATAGTTAACTTCCTAAATACAACGGCTGGATTGACCAGAGATAGTCAACTCCCTAAAGACAAAGACTGGATTGACCAGAGATAGTCAACTCCTTAATGACAAAGACTGGATTGACCAGAGACAGTCAACTCCCTAATGACAAAGACTGGATTGACCAGAGATAGTCAACTCCCTAAAGACAAAGACTGGATTGACCAGAGATAGTCAACTCCCTAATGACAAAGACTGGATTGACCAGAGATAGTCAATCCCTAAAGACAAAGACTGGATTGACCAGAGATAGTCAACTCCCTAATGACAAAGACTGGATTGACCAGAGACAGTCAACTCCTTAATGACAAAGACTGGATTGACCAGAGACAGTCAACTCTCTAATGACAAAGGCTGGATTGACCAGAGATAGTCAACTCCCTAAGGACAAAGACTGGCTTGAGCAGAGATAGTCAACTCCCTAAGGACAGACTGGATTGAGCAGAGATGGTCAACTCTCTAAGGACAAAGATGAGAGATAAATATATATATATATTTTGATAAAGAATTTCAGTCACTGGCTTTAAGTGGGAACCCTAATGGGAACAAAAACACAGGCTTACACTGATATAAGGGGGACAGGGAGACGATGATACACACACACACACACACACACACACACACACACACACACACACACACACACACACACACACACACACACACACACACACACACACACACACACACACACACACACACACACACACACACACACACACACACAAATATGCCATATGCATGTACCTACAGCTCCAATATCAAATGCCAAAGAATCCATGGTTTCAACCATCAAATAGTCAGTGGTGTCAAGGCAAGAAGGACCTTCCACGCCATCAAAGGGAACATAAAATTAGACATCCCAAATAGTATCTGGTAAAAAATAAATGAATCAGTTATATAACCCATTGTCCTTTATGGTTATGTGGTCTGGGGTCTGTTTACCAATCAATAATTCACACAATTAGACAATCATCCCCCGTATACAACGTAAAACACCAAATAATGCATGCAGAGCAGAATTAGGACGATACCCTCTTATCATCCAAATCCTGAAAAGAGCTGTTCAATTCTCCAACCACCTGAAAGGAAGTGACTCCCAAACCTTCCATAACAAAGCCATGAGATGAACCTGGAGAAGAGTCCCCTCAGCAAGCTGGTCCTGGAGCTCTGTTCACAAACACACCCCACAGAGCCCCAGGACAGCAACACAGTTAGACCCAACCAAATCATGAGAAAGCAAAAAGATAATTACTTGACACATTGGAAAGAATTAACCAAATAACTGTGTGAACTAGAATGCTATTTGGCCTTAAACAGAGAATAAACAGTGGCAGAATACCTGACTACTGTTACTGACCCAAACTTAAGGAAAGCTCTGACTATGTACAGACTCAGTGAGCATAGCCTTATTGAGAAAGGCCGCCGTAGGCAGACATGGCTCTCAAGAGAAAACAGGCTATGTGCTCACTGCCCACAAAATGAGGTGGAAACTGAACCGCGCTTCCGAACCTCCTGCCAAATGTATGACCATGTTAGATTACACAGACCCATAAAGAATTTCAAAACAAACCCAATTTTGATAAACTCCCATATCTATTAAGTGCCACAGTGTGACATCTCCACAGCAATATTTGTGACATGTTGCCACAAGAAAAGGGCAAACAGTGAAGAACATTTCAATTCAAGGGGCTTTACTGGCATGGGAAACATATGTTTACATTGCCAAAACAAGTGAAATAGACAATAAACAAACGTGAAGTTAACAATCAGAATACATACAACCCAAATGTATGTTCATTTCTTTTTATGTTTCTACTTTAACTATTTGCACATTATTACAACACTGTATATTGCCAGTAATATGACATTTGAAATGTCTCTATTCATTTGAAACTTTTGTAAGTGTAATGTTTACTTCACATTTCTTTATTGTCTATTTCACTTGTTTTGACAATGTAAACACCCGTTTCCCATGCCAATAAAAGCCCTTGAATGGAATTCACTTGTCTCTCCGTCAGAACGCAGAACACAGACAGAGGACTGTTTGAACAAGGCACATTCTCCAGGCCCAGTGGGAGGTGAGTGAATTCCCAGAGTCCTTTATACTGCTGGTAGAATGGCACAGATGCCTCAGGGGGAACAGAATGGCCCTTTGTGTTATAGATTATACTGAGAAGGATGAGAAGATTCTCGATGAGTTTAGAACTATGAGTATAAATGACCTGGGCCAGGAGATTCTTCTCCTGACCCCATGACCTGACCAGGGAAAACATTGGGCCCTGCGTACAGGAGTAGGATGCCTAAAGATACGGGTCCATAGACCAGAACAAACACACACCAATGCATACACATTCACACATACAAATGTACACAAACACACGGCTGTTTCGGCTCCTTGGTGATCATTGGAATTTGTTTGTACCTCCACAACATATTTGATGATTGTCATAATGTCATATGAATCATCACAATGGTCTGGCAGTGCTCTGGTTTTGACAGAACTAAAGTATTTTCCCTAGTGTTTAATGACATCCTAAAGGTACAGCTCTGCTTCTCCTCCTACTGGCCAGAAGTGGTACTGCTGGCGAGAGGGTCATACTGCCAATCACTATTAGCTGATGGACTTGGTTTATCTTTCTTCAACTCAATGTTTGTTCTTCTCAATTAGTAAGTATCATTGTGTGCACGTCCATAGAGACAAATACAAAGGAGCACACATGAACACGCACATATACAGTACAAATACAGGTTTGTGTAGGTTCACCATTAAGCCTGAATCCTTTAAAAAGTGTGAAACTGAAGGTCTCAATCAAGTGCACCAAGATGAAGTTATTATATATTTTTAAGTAGAGCAAAAGCATCATAAAAAGTCCTGGGCGATTCAGATATCTTGCCTTATCTGCTGTTGCTTCTCAGGGATTTGAAATCAGCCATGATCAACATCTGAATATTCAGTTAAAGACTCACTACCGCACTCCAACCAAGGTGCATCTCTGCATATCTCTCTCTTTTTCTCTCTCTCCCCCTCCCCCTCTCCCCCTCTCTCTCTCTCTCTCTCTCTCTCTCTCTCTCTCTCTCTCTCTCTCTCTCTCTCTCTCTCTCAGATACAAGTCTAGCCTTTCAGTGACATATCACAGAGAAAACTATTTAATGTCATGTTGAGGAGGGGGACTGAGAGAGATAGACTGCAGTGATGGAGGACTGCATGAAAGCAAGTAGAGATAACACTGTCATAACACAGAACTTCCCTCTTCAGATTCTCCTCGGCTCCTCACCTTACCTCTCTCCTCTCCTCTCCCCTCATCTACTCCCTCTCCTCTCCTCTCCTCTCCTCTCCTCTCCTCTCCTCCTCTCCTCTCCTCTCCTCTCCTCTCCTCTCCTCTCCTCTCTCCTCTCCCCTCATCTACTCCCCCTCTCCTCTCCTCTCCCCTCTACTCCCTCCTCTCCTCTCCTCCTCTCTCCTCTCCTCCTCTCCCCTCATCTACTCCCTCTCCTCTCTCCTCCTCTCCTCTCCTCCTCTCCTCTCTCCCCTCATCTACCCCTCCTCTCCTCTCCTCTCCCCTTATCTACTCCCTCCTCTCACCTCTCCTCTCTCCTCTCCTCTCCCCTCATCTACCCTCTCCTCTCCCCTAATCTACTCCCTCCTCTCACCTCTCCTCTCTCTCCTCTCTCCTCCCCCCTCTCCTCCCTCCTCACTTCTCATCTCCCTCCTCTCTTCCTTTCTCACCTCCCTCCAAACCTCTGTCCTCTCCTCCTCTCTTTGATGTTTGAGGAATGAGAGTTGTGAGACCCCAGCTGCACTAACAGAGGTCAGGGGTCTTTAATGTCGTGACTGTGGAACACTCCTCTCACAACATGTGCTCATGCTATGAAACCGGACCACCATCTACCTACTCAAGGTCTTATGAGATGGCGGGATCTAAGATACAAGGTTACACAGAAATTGTTTAAAATCTCCCTTTTTGTTTTGACTTTTGCTTTACCCTGACCTGGCGTGTAACCAGGCACGGCTGACTATAAGAGAACCAGTGAGAGTTGATCAAGAACTCAGACCATCAGGAGAAGCCGGTAGCAGGGAGTCTGGGTTGCTTCAGTTTCAGAGTGTGTGTGTATCGTGTCCGTCCGTTTGAGAGATTGACCATTTTCATCACCTCGGAAGCAACAGAGTTTCGTCAGTTCAGCAGCTGGTCGTGGAGTGTGTGTGTGTCATTGCGTCAGTGTGTCTACCATGTGTGTGTGATGGATCTGTTGTCGCCTGTGTGTGGACGTGTGATGGCGGCGGTGTGCTTGGACACCGTCATAGCCGACCTGTTGGTGTCCGAGTCACGGAACGCCACAGCCACCAGGTCAGAGGGCATCTCCCTGGCAACGGGGTCCCTCTTCCTGCTCCTCTGTCTGCTGCTGGCTGCCTGGCATCACACCGACAACAACTCTGTCCCAGGTCAGTCACAATACATTAACAACAACTCCTTACCAGGTCAGTTACAATAGTCTGCTAGTTATCATTCTTCTATAATAAAAACAAGTTGAATTACAACAGTGATTTTTCCAGCTACAGTTCATTATCTTATTTTGGGCTAAAGTGATTCTATAATTGAGCATGTTGCATCCAGAGCAGGACTGTTGGTCCAAGTCTATGCAGGGATCTTATCTCAATCCATATGATATCTTCATCTATGCTCAGAGACGGAAGAGGATGTGAGACATCCCACTCCCTCATTTTTTTCTGGTTCATATGCAGTCAATGAGCAGACTCAGCTGCTAATGCATTGGAGCCCGGAACTGTGAAAAAAGCATTGAATGGTAAACAGCCTGAGTGGGACATCTTCATTTATCCACCAACTTTGCTGTTCTGTGTGTTAAAGCCTGTACATTACAGGATGAGATGTTTTGTGTTTAGCTGCCTGTGTGATTCTTTGTGAATGCAGGAACATTGCCTGAAAGGTGTATTGTGGACAGCGCTCTACAATGCGCCGCAGATTGAGTCCTGTCCCTCGTCTGACCACAGAGTATTGGCTGCTGTCTCTACTATGTACTACTGCATTACTATGTTGTGTCTATTGTATTGGCTGGTTTCATCAGCTGTCTCCTTAATAAACTAATAACATATCATATTTGTGATGTTATGTGAACTTATGTATTGTATTGTTATGCTATGCTATTCTATGTAATGTAATGCAAAGTATGCTATGCCATGTTATGCTACGCTATGTTATGCTATGCCATGTTATGCTATGCCATGTTATGCTAAGCCATGTTATGCTATGCTATGCCATGTTATGTTACGCTATGTTATGCTATGCCATGTTATGCTATGCCATGTTATGCTACGCCATGTTATGCTATGCTATGCCATGTTATGTTATGCTATGTTATGCTATGCCATGTTATGCTATGCCATGTTATGCTACGCCATGTTATGCTATGCTATGCCATGTTATGTTACGCTATGTTATGCTATGCCATGTTATGCTATGCCATGTTATGCTACGCCATGTTATGCTATGCCATGTTATGCTATGCTATGCCATGTTATGCTATGCCATGTTATGCTACGCTATGTTATGCTATGCTATGCCATGTTATGCTACGCTATGTTATGCTATGCCATGTTATGCTACGCTATGTTATGCTATGCTATGCCATGTTATGCTATGCAACGCCCTGCTATGTTAAGTTATTTTATGTGACCACTCTCCCTCTCCCTCTCTCTCTCTTTCTCTCTTCTCTCTTGTTATCCTCTCTCTCTCTTGTTCTCCTCTCTCTCTCTCTTGGCTATGACAGGTCCTTTTTTCTGTCTGGGTGTGGGTCCTCTCCTCTCATACCTCAGGTTTATATGGACAGGTAACTACTACAACATGAAATACAATATATTATAATCTGCTACAATAACAAATAGTATATCGGAATAATTGATTAAATACATGTTCTATGTACAGGTATTGGCACTGCCAGTAACTATTACAACAGTAAATATGGAGACATCGTCAGGGTCTGGATCAACGGAGAGGAGACACTCATACTCAGCAGGTCAGTAGCAGGCACTCAATCAGGCAGTCAGTAGCAGGCAGTCAGTCAGACAGTCAGTCAATCAGGCAGTCAGTACCAGGCAGTCAGTCAGGCAGTCAGTCAGGCAGTCAATCAGGCAGTCAGTAGCAGGCAGTCAATAAGGCAGCCAGTAGCAGGCAGTCAATCCGCCAGTCAGGCATTCAGTCAGGCAGTCAGTCACGCAGTCAATCAGGCAGTCAGTAGTAGGCAGTCAGTCAGGCAGTCAGTACCAGGCAGTCAGGCAGTCAGTCAGTCAGGATGTCAGTCAATCAGGCAGTCAGTACCAGGCAGTCAGGCAGTCAGTCAGTCAGGATGTCAGTCAGTCAGGATGTCAGTAGCAGTCAGGCAGTCAGTCAGTACCAGGCAGTCAGGCAGTCAGTCAGGATGTCAGTCAGTCAGGATGTCAGTAGCAGTCAGGCAGTCAGTCAGTCAGTCAGTCAGGATGTCAGTCAGTCAGGATGTCAGTAGCAGTCAGGCAGTCAGTCAGTACCAGGCAGTCAGGCAGTCAGTCAGTCAGGATGTCAGTCAATCAGGCAGTCAGGAGTGTCAGTCAGTCAGGCAGTCAGTCAGTACAATGCAGTCAGGCAGTCAGGCAGTCAGTCAGTCAGGATGTCAGTCAGTCAGGATGTCAGTAGCAGTCAGGCAGTCAGTCAGTACCAGGCAGTCAGGCAGTCAGTCAGTCAGGATGTCAGTCAATCAGGCAGTCAGTATCCAGGCAGTCAGTCAGTCAGGATGTCAGTAGCAGTCAGGCAGTCAGTCAGTACCAGGCAGTCAGGCAGTCAGTCAGTCAGGATGTCAGTCAATCAGGCAGTCAGTACCAGGCAGTCAGTCAGTCAGGATGTCAGTAGCAGTCAGGCAGTCAGTCAGTACCAGGCAGTCAGGCAGTCAGTCAGTCAGGATGTCAGTCAGTCAGGATGTCAGTCAGTCAGGATGTCAGTAGCAGTCAGGCAGTCAGTCAGTACCAGGCAGTCAGACAGTCAGTCAGTCAGGCAGACAGTCAGTCAGGATGTCAGTCAGTCAGGATGTCAGTAGCAGTCAGACAGTCAGTCAGTCAGGATGTCAGTAGCAGTCAGGCAGTCCGTCAGTCAGGCAGTCAGTCAGTCAGGATGTCAGTCAGTAGGAATGTCAGTAGCAGTCAGGTCAGGCAGTCAGGCAGTCAGGCAGACAGTCAGTCAGGATGTCAGTAGCAGTCAGACAGACAGTCAGTCAGGATGTCAGTAGCAGTCAGTCAGACAGTCAGTCAGTCAGGATGTCAGTCAGTAGGAATGTCAGTAGCAGTCAGGCAGTCAGGCAGTCAGACAGACAGTCAGTCAGGATGTCAGTAGCAGTCAGACAGACAGTCAGTCAGGATGTCAGTAGCAGTCAGACAGACAGTCAGTCAGGATGTCAGTAGCAGTCAGGCAGACAGTCAGTCAATCAATCAATAATCAATTGAAATATCTTAATTAATGTTTGAATTTCATTTCACAAAAGCACTTGTATATTACTTGTAGACGAGATGACATATGTTATAATACACATTTAGACTTATTGACATAGACTTGTAGACTTCGGAGAGTGAATACCAGTGTACCCACCCTCTCTGTACAGTTCCTCTGCAGTGCATCATGTTCTGAGACAGGGGCGTTACACCTCTCGGTTCGGCAGTAAACAGGGTCTGAGCTGTATTGGCATGGATGAGAGAGGCATCATCTTCAACAGCAACATGGCTCTATGGAAGAAGACCCGCACCTACTTTGCTAAAGGTGACCAATTAGACAATGACTTACTCAATTGAGAAAGATAAGCATGGCATTAAAATACCACTACTTAATGGATCATAATAACTGATTCTAGATTTGTAATGGTAAACCATTAGGAGAAGGTTGCTGTATTGAATTACTATTCTCATATACACAAACTAATAGAGAAGTTAGAAAAACAAAGGGGTCCATTGTCCAGTCTGTTACTGGCAATATCTTCACAGGATATCGTCCAATATGTTGTAATAAACTGCTGTATCTCCACTGTGTGTCCAGCTCTGACAGGGCCTGGGCTGAAGAAGACAGTAGACGTGTGTGTCTCGTCCACACAGACTCACCTGAACGCTCTCCAGGGGCCGGACGGACTGATGGGTGGACAGGTGGACGTCCTGAGTCTACTAAGGTGTACAGTAGTGGACATCTCTAACAGACTGTTCCTAGGGGTGCCTCTCAACGGTGAGCCACAGCCTTTTATACTCAATAATACTTTACCCAATATAATATAATACATTTGTATTTTATAAGCACATAATATACATTGATAAATACATTTAGGGAACTTTATTTTGACTTCAGGTCATCAGGGTTTTCTATCTCTAGTTGGTAACTCACAGCCATAAAGCCACTAGACCCTGAACAGTATATCTGAACATCAGTAATGTAAAAGCACTCAACATTACTTTCCTTTTCAACTGGGAAGTTATTCCACTTTATAACATTTCATTTGATATTATTAGAGAAGGAGCTGCTGCAGAAGATTCAGAGGTATTTTGACACGTGGCAGACAGTGCTGATCAAACCAGATATCTACTTCAAGTTGGACTGGATCCAGCAGAAACACAGGAGAGCAGCGTAAGTCACACAGTTATAAACAGTTAGCATCATTACCAAGGCATCCAGAACATCTAATATGAACAGTTTAAGGATTATATATAGAATAGGGTAACACTTGGATAGTATCTGTAGATGCTCTACACTATGGAGGCTGTCTCCATACGAGAACCCTTTGAAGAACCCTTTTTGGTTCCAGGTAGAGACTATCAGTAACGTGCCAACTAACTATCTACTAACCCTAACCCTAGTCCTAACCTTAACCCTTATCCTAACCCTAAACTTAACCCTAGTCCTAACCTTAACCCTTATCCTAACCCTAAACTTAACCCTAGTCCTAACCTTAACCCTTATCCTAAACCCTAAATTTAACCCTAGTCCTAACCTTAACCCTTATCCTAACCCTAAACTTAACCCTAGTCCTAACCTCAACCCTTATCCTAACCCTAAACTTAACCCTAGTCCTAACCTTAACCCTTATCCTAACCCTAAACTTAACCCTAACCCTAATCTAAGCCTTTTTCTAAACCTAACCTTAACCATAAACTAGCAGTTTCTTATCAACAGATTTGTTTGTTGATAGTATGACCATCTGTAGAGCATCTATCTGGACTATCTGGACTATACAGCTCCACGTCTTCTCCCTCTGCTCCTCTCCGGCGCTCCACGTCTTCTCCCTCTGCTCCTCTCCGGCGCTCCACGTCTTCTCCCTCTGCTCCTCTCCGGCGCTCCACGTCTTCTCCCTCTGCTCCTCTCCGGCGCTCCACGTCTTCTCCCTCTGCTCCTCTCCGGCGCTCCACGTCTTCTCCCTCTGCTCCTCTCCGGCGCTCCACGTCTTCTCCCTCTGCTCCTCTCCGGCGCTCCACGTCTTCTCCCTCTGCTCCTCTCCGGCGCTCCACGTCTTCTCCCTCTGCTCCTCTCCGGCGCTCCACGTCTTCTCCCTCTGCTCCTCTCCGGCGCTCCACGTCTTCTCCCTCTGCTCCTCTCCGGCGCTCCACGTCTTCTCCCTCTGCTCCTCTCCGGCGCTCCACGTCTTCTCCCTCTGCTCCTCTCCGGCGCTCCACGTCTTCTCCCTCTGCTCCTCTCCGGCGCTCCACGTCTTCTCCCTCTGCTCCTCTCCGGCGCTCCACGTCTTCTCCCTCTGCTCCTCTCCGGCGCTCCACGTCTTCTCCCTCTGCTCCTCTCCGGCGCTCCACGTCTTCTCCCTCTGCTCCTCTCCGGCGCTCCACGTCTTCTCCCTCTGCTCCTCTCCGGCGCTCCACGTCCTCCCTCTGCTCCTCTCCGGCGCTCCCCTCTGCTCCTCTCTGGCGCTCCACGTCTTCTCCCTCTGCCCTCTGCTCCTCTCCGGCGCTCCACGTCTCTTCTCCCTCTCTGCTCCTCTCCGGCGCTCCACGTCTTCTCCCTCTGCTCCTCTCTCCACGTCTTCTCCCTCTGCTCCTCTCCGGCGCTCCACGTCTTCTCCCTCTGCCCTCTCCGGCGCTCCACGTCTCTCCCTCTGCTCCTCTCCGGCGCTCCACGTCTTCTCCCTCTGCTCCTCTCCGGCGCTCCACGTCTTCTCCCTCTGCTCCTCTCTGGCGCTCCACGTCTTCTCCCTCTGCTCCTCTCCGGCGCTCCACGTCTTCTCCCTCTGCTCCTCTCTTCTGCTCCACATCTTCGCCCTCTGCTCCTCTCCGGCGCTCCACGTCTTCTCCCTCTGCTCCTCTCCGGCGCTCCACGTCTTCTCCCTCTGCTCCTCTCTGGCGCTCCACGTCTTCTCCCTCTGCTCCTCTCTGGTGCTCCACATCTTCGTCCTCTGCTCCTCTCCGGCGCTCCCACTTCGCCTCATTATGAGACCTGGACTCCATCACTTCGCTGATTCCTCCCTTATATCTGTCACTCCCTTAGGTTCATTCCCCAGGCAGTATTGATTATGTGTTTCATGTCAAGACCCCACTCCTGTTTTGTATTGTTTCATTTCCATTGTATTATTACTCTCCATCTGCACCTGCATCTCCACTTCCATCATCTTCATTACAACAATGAGCACTTAACAGCACATTTCACACATGACAAATACACAATATACATATACAATTCTACTAAATAATGTTTTATTTAAATATATACAGCATTAAAGTTGAAAGTATTAGTGTTAATGTATAGCTCTGTTGTTGTGTTGCAGTCAGGAGCTGCAGGATGCTATAGAGAGTCTGGTCGACCAGAAGAGAAGAGGTCTACAGGAAGCTGACAAACTGGACCACATCAACTTCACTGCAGAGCTCATCTTTGCACAGGTCAGTCCCTGACCTTGCCGTTACCCTATCCCCAACACTAACCCAAGCACAGGTCAGTCCCTGACCTTGCCGTTACCCTATCCCCAACACTAACCCAAGCACAGGTCAGTCCCTGACCTTGCCGTTACCCTATCCCCAACACTAACCCAAGCACAGGTCAGTCCCTGACCTTGCCGTTACCCTATCCCCAACACTAACCCAAGCACAGGTCGTCTGCACAACTTAAAGACTGCCTTAGCCCACTGAGACAAAGATCTAGGCATTAGGCAAGGCCCAAACCCAGGCTTAACTCAATTTCATGTAAATTAGTCAACATACATTTATGGAACTTTCGAATTTCAATTTACTTCCTGAATTGACTGAATTGAAATTAAATTGATCCTTACATTGGCCCTGACCCCAGCCCATGTCCTCTGCACAATATTATAATCCATTCTGCCGGTTGTTTCCACTTTCTTATGTTAAAACATGTATAACAATAACATAGCCTGAGTAGCCAAAGTGAGTCAACTAATCTGAAGTGTGATTGTGTGTTTCAGAGCCATGGGGAGCTGTCAGCTGAGAATGTGAGGCAGTGTGTATTGGAGATGGTGATAGCAGCTCCAGACACTCTGTCTATCAGTCTGTTCTTCATGCTGCTGCTTCTCAAACAGAACCCTGACGTAGAACTACAGCTCCTAGAAGAGATAGACACTGCTATAGGTGAGTCCCCACTTCACAATCTGTTAACATAGAGCTACAGCTTTTAGAAGAGATAAACACTTCAATTCTGTCTTTGTGTCTTTGAGCGAGGTACTTAATCCTAATTGCTCCTGTAAGTCATTCTGGATAAGAGTGTCTGTTAAATGACTCAAATGTATAATAGGTCAGACCATCACAATCTGTTAACATAGAACTACAGCTTCTAGAAGAGATAGACACTGTTATAGGTGAGGAACGTCCTGCTGCAGCTTTTCTCTTTTTACTAGTTATAGGTCAAGACCCATCAAACCCAGACAACCACAGTACTTTCCAATTGAACTAAACCCTCTCATTTGATATTTTAAGGGTTCATGTAGCTATATAGAATAAGTGGCTGTTTGAAGACCATCTCCCTCCTCTCTCAATGTAGGTGATAGGGAACTCCACAACTCTGACCTGCAGAACCTAAGGGTCCTAGAGAGCTTCATCAATGAGTCCTTAAGGTTCCATCCTGTGGTGGACTTTACCATGCGCCGGGCACTGTCTGATGATGTCATCAGTGGCTACCGGGTGCCAAAGGGGACAAACATCATTCTGAACATGGGACGCATGCACAGATCAGAGTTCTTCCTCAAGCCCAATGAGTTCAGTCTGGACAACTTTGAGAAAAATGTAAGAGAATAATCAAGACTATCACAGGGAGAAATTCATCTGCACCCTGAGGTGTAAAGATATTTACTAATTTATTTATTTATTTCTCTCTGTCGCTCTCCCTCTCTCTCTTGCACTCTCAGATACCTAATCGTTTCTTCCAGCCTTTCGGATCCGGTCCTCGATCCTGCGTTGGCAAGCACATTGCCATGGTGATGATGAAATCCATCCTGGTTACGCTTTTGTCACGGTACTCTGTGTGTCCTCATGAGGGCCTGACCCTAGATCGCCTCCCACAGACCAACAACCTATCACAGCAGCCCGTGGAGGAGGAGGGGGAGCCTCACACCATGAAGTTCCTCCCAAGACACCAAGCCAGGAAGCAGTCTTAGAGCAGGGCTCAGACACTGGCATATCCCAAATGACAACCTATTCCCTATGTAGTGCAATACCTTTCACCAGGGCTCACAGGGCTCTGGTCAAAAGTAGTGCACTATGTAGGAAATGGGGTGGTATTTGGGACAAAGATTGCATTTTAGGGCTAATCTTAAAATAATACTTACTTCCCATATGTAATATGTCAGAATTTGATTCATATTTGTATGTTTGTCATTTTGTACTACAAGTTATTTTGTGACGTTTTCTATGATAATAAGTTATGTTCCAGGAGGACATGTCTTTGTAACCAATGGTATCTTTAATAAGAAACGCTTGTTGTTGATTCACACACACCATTATAATTATAGAATCTGAACTGTACATTCACACTTTTAAAACTAAATGACGCTGAAGTGAAAATAAATTGTATATATTGTTTTATTCAATCTGTTCAGTTTATTCATTAGATGTCCTTGGACCTATGGATGTTATAACTGGCTGTCCATGAGATCAACATTATATTTAAAACATAGCTATACAGTTTAAACAATGAAGCTATAATTTGTGTTATGATGTTAGACAGTTGAACTAAGCTCATGAGACATTTACAGCCTTGTATTATGGTTCATCATTACCAACCTTTAGGCATGCTCATTTAACCCCTTATCTCCTGTATGCCCTCCATCTTACTGTCTCAGTGAGAAGGGAACAACAGCAGCATATTTGTCCTGAACAATTTTGCAACTTTAATATGAGTGATTTGTTGAGTTAGATTTCCATGTATTATATAAAACATACTGTAGGTAGCCCTAACCAACAAAAATATAAATGCAACATGCAAAAATGTCAACGATTTTACTGAGTTACAGTTCATATGAGGAAATCAGTCAATTGAAATGAAATCATTAGGCCCTAATCTATGGATTTCACATCACTGGGCAGGGGCACAGACATGGGTGGGCCTGGGAGGGCATAGGCCCACCCACTGAGGAGCCAGGCCCAGCCAATCTGAATTAGTTTTCCCCCACAAAAGGGCTTTATTACAGACAGAAATAGTCCTCAGTTTCATCATCTATCTGGGTGGCTGGTCTAAGATGATCCTGCAGGTGAAGAAGGTCCTGCATTGGCGTGGTTACACGTGGTCTGTGGTTGTGAGGCCGGTTGGATATACTGTCAAATTCTCTCAAACGCTGTTGGGGGCGGCTTATAATAGAGAAATGAACATTAAACAGCTCTGGTGGACATTCCTGCAGTCAGCATGACCCTGTGTGCAACTTTCTGGATCCGAGTCTCCAGAGGCCCGTCCGATCCCCTGGTAATGGCTTCATCTGCATCGCTTCACCCACCATGAGCTAAAGTAAGTCCTTTGATGATTTGTCGTAGATGAACTTAGACACCTGTCTTCTGTGTTGAAGCTTCTCCAGCACGTCTGTCACCACACAGGGCTACAGGAGAGTGTTGGCTACTGGTAGAGCTGCTTTTAAGCGCTGGTGCCATGAGGTGCTGGGCCGGGCTGCTATTTATGCCTTCCGTTAGGGTATTGCTCCACTACAGGCCCGCTTTCCAGGCATTCTTCGCCTCTCACAGCTTTTCTGCAGAGGTTCTTCACAATTTTGACTTCCATCTCTACCTTTCCATTAGCTTTTAGGTGTTGTGGCGATGAGGTGACAGGCTCAAATTCCCAATTAGCAGCAGATGTCCGGAACTCAAAGCAGAAGAATTGGGGTCCATTATCTGGCTGGCCATAGCGGGCAAACTGAGCCTTGCAGCGGTTGGTTGTCGTCTCTGCTGAGATGTTGTGGAGGGGGTCAACCTCCCAGAAGTATGAGTCATGATCGACTAATAGAAGAAAGTCTTTGCCACTGTGCTGGAGCAGTTTGTTGACTCCCTACAGACACACAGACCAGGCCTGACCACCCCTACCAGCACACTCAGCCCTGGTTCAAGTCTGAGGAGAACAATGAGAAAGTCACAAAGACTAGAACTAGAGCTTTTCTGGAGTTTAAAAACACCAACATAAACTCCATTCCAGATGATTCTACTCCTGGAGCCTCCATCCGTCTCTACCAGGGAGGCAGGTTAGTGAACTCTTACTGTGAGCCTGTGTCAAAGCCTGACCCTGTTCAGGTAACGGACACACAGCAGAGCAGTGTGATCTTACCCCTGTCAAAGACTGGACACACTGACAGGTTCAGAGTGGAGTACAGAGCTGTCAGAACTGACCTGTTCTTTCCTTATAAGGAGAAGTGGAGAAGCATGGAGACCAGAGATAGTGGAGAAGTCTGTGTGACTTCAGATCAGGAGAGAGATACACAGTACCAGATCAGACACAGAGCAGACGACAGGGCAGGAGAGAGTGAGTTCAGTGACATCACTGTGACAGAGATTGGGACAGGGTCTGGGCCTGGGCATCCAGTAGTCCAGTCAGCAGGCAGAAACTCAGTCAGTCTGATCTGGAGAAGACCAGCGTCGGCTGCAGAGTGATGGTCTGTGGATGAGAAGTGGGTCTCCTTCTACAACGCTGAGTCCAGGGATCACATCTACACGTACGCTGACTTAGTCTTCACTGAGGGAGAGAAGATCTACCCGCTGTTTGAAACTTATGGAACAGATAAAGGCCTTCTGATACAGGAAGTGAAATAGATTTCCAGGCATCATAAGGACACTTGAGTAGTGAGGTGGTCAGTCACACAAAGAGCAGACAAGTTTAGATACATTGTTGCATCATACTTTTTAACAACTACATTTGTATTTAGCTCTTTGTTCATATCTTTCACCTCTTGTGTAATTGTAATTTGATTATTTCATTTAGAGATGTTTTATATATATTATTGAGATGTATAAGACAGTTACAAGCTCGTAATAAAGTCATTTGTATTGGTTGGAATATTTATTGCAAGTTTGAAATTATGACGGTTTCAATTAGGTTTATAAAGAAATAGGTTTATTAACTTCCTGAGGAAGTTCAGTGTGTGATGTTGTGGCCTAGTTGATGTAGTTTTATAATCACACACCAGTGCTGTACCACCCTCTAGTGGCTGGTGTCTGCACCACATCTATCTGCTAATCCTGTTTGATCAACATGGGAATAGGAACAGGCCATATTATGATGTGCTGAGTGCTTTCTGTCTGCTTCATAAGGTTCTGGGATGCAGGTTGAAGTCTTCTCTTTAGTTGGAGGATATTCAGGGAACATTGATATGTCATATATGTATCTATTGTCCTTTATATGACTGATCCAGATATGTTGTCTATACTCTGTGTACTAACATTATATTGTGGGGAGATTTTTTGTAATTGGACAGCTTCACTCACTGAGGACAACATTTTATCATCCAGTCTGTGATTCCGTTCCTTTGTGGGATTAACTATGGTTGAAAACAAAATGGTTGAATGAAATAGCTTTTCCTGTCTTCTTTACCAGCTCCCAAATTAAACTCTAGAAGATATATAAGAAATATATTGATAAGTAATTTATTAATCATTACCTCATATCAGTCTCATAATCTGAACGTCGCAAACTTGTTGCATCAGCACAAACCCCAGCTTTACTGATCATTCCGTACCACACAAATTGATTTAATTGTTTATTTACTAACTAACTAAACGATAACACAGGATACACACACACACACACAGTATAGGTTATTGATTAGAAACTTAATACGATGGAAACAGGTCCCTAGCGGACTAACGACAACCTGACTGCTTGTTTATCAAAAGAGGGAGGAGTACAGAGTAACAAAGGGAGAAAGAAAGAGAGACAACTTATACACTTGTAACTACGCTCACAGTAATCATAAAACTTTGCACCGAACCACCGCCCGTTTGGGGTAAAGAAGTAAATCAGGTATTTACGTGTTTGATGTCTTCCTTCATTGTTCATCTCTGTTGGACACAGGCATTTGTGAAATGGGTTCTGTTGGGCATTCTCCCGAGCTCAAGTGTAAGGCTCTGATTGTCCACAAGAGGTCACAATGTCCTTCTTAGTTGTCTGTGGCTTCGATTTGAAAATAAAGTAGAGCCGCACTCTATGAGCTCAGATGCAAAAATGTAATGTCCAACGTTTCGACAGCCAAGCTGTCTTCATCAGGTTATAATCAAACACTGCAGGATGACTCGTTTACATAGTGTCAAAAGATACAGGTGTCTGTAATCATGACCAAGTATAGCCTAATATCATTGGTTAATTATCAAATATTAAAATGGCATTACAAAGAACAGCATACAAAAAACAAATGGATAGCATAGCATAGATTCATTTTAGACTACACAAGCTTACAAACAATTTCAGTGGCAAAGTCACAATAATCACAAGAATGGCTTCAGATCAGCCCGTGGCTTCAATGTCTTGTCCTGTAGTCTTAAGCAGAACAAACAGGATGGTGTTTGCTTTCACCCATTCTGTAAGAGCCGTGTCGATGATCCCCAGTGGGTTGATGAGAGCAATATAGTCGACGATGTTTTGAAGAGAGTTACAGGATGGTCCTACTTAATTTCACTTTCTTAGATACAGTGCTTAGAACAGCAACTCGGCCATAACATTGATTGTTAGAGAGGCTACTTTGTCGTCTTCACCTCGTGTTGATTTTCAGGATCGTAACCAATGGATACCTAAGCTGCAACTTGGGTCCTTCTGGTCTCATGTTAATTCTCAGCTCATCTTTCATACACTCTGGTAAAAAGGAGGTGTTTCTGTCATGCTGACACACAAGGATGGAAACCTGACAACGTTTTTATACCATTTTTAATGACATCACTAAATAGACACTAAATAGACATTCATTTCCCATATTACACCTCTCATCATTCCCCACATTCAGATGTTAAAAATATTGTCCCAGTGTTCACTCTTGGACATTAGAGTTTTTGCGCGGCAAACGTTTCTGTAACGAAGAGATTCCAATCACCACTACCGAAGACCAAAAAGAGTTCTCTGCTGCATACAATTTACGACTGGGTGTGAGGTGTCATAAAACCCCCACATCTATCCCTCCTCCCCTCTGTGGGTGAAAGGGATCTGGTAGACGTTGATCCATTGTAATCTGATCTTTGGATCCTCACAGGAGAGTCATGACAACGTGTTGAACTTTGTCATGACTCCAGTCCTTGAGGGCAGAGTGTCTGCAGGTTTTCACACCTCCCTTGTATTGATTGATCAATTAAGCTAATTGATTAGTTAGGAACTCCCCTCAACTGGTTGTCTAGGTCCTAATTGATTAGTTAGGAACTCCCCTCAACTGGTTGTCTATGTCCTAATTGATTAGTTAGGAACTCCCCTCAGCTGGTTGTCGAGGTCCTAATTTGATTAGTTAGGAACTCCCCTCAGCTGGTTGTCTAGGTCCTAATTGATTAGTTAGGAACTCTCCTCAGCTGGTTGTCTAGGTCCTAATTGATTAGTTAGGAACTCCCCTCAGCTGGTTGTCTAGGTCCTAATTGATTAGTTAGGAACTCCCCTCAGCTGGTTGTCTAGGTCCTAATTGATTAGTTAGGAACTCCCCTCAGCTGGTTGTCTAGGTCCTAATTGATTAGTTAGGATCTCCCCTCAGCTGGTTGTCTAGGTCCTAATTGGTTGTCTAGGTCCTAATTGATTAGTTAGGAACTCCCTCAGCTGGTTGTCTAGGTCCTAATTGATTAGTTAGGAACTCCCCTCAGCTGGTTGTCTAGGTCCTAATTGATTAGTTAGGAACTCCCCTCAGCTGGTTGTCTAGGTCATAATTGATTAGTTAGGAACTCCCCTCAGCTGGTTGTCTAGGTCCTAATTGATTAGTTAGGAACTCCCCTCAGCTGGTTGTCTAGGTCCTAATTGATTAGTTAGGAACTCCCCTCAGCTGGTTGTCTAGGTCCTAATTGATTAGTTAGGAACTCCCCTCAGCTGGTTGTCTAGGTCCTAATTGATTAGTTAGGAACTCCCCTCAGCTGGTTGTCTAGGTCCTAATTGATTAGTTAGGAACTCCCCTCAGCTGGTTGTCTAGGTCCTAATTGATTAGTTAGGAACTCCCCTCAGCTGGTTGTCTAGGTCCTAATTGATTAGTTAGGAACTCCCCTCAGCTGGTTGTCTAGGTCCTAATTGATTAGTTAGGAACTCCCCTCAGCTGGTTGTCTAGGTCCTAATTGATTAGTTAGGAACTCCCCTCAGCTGGTTGTCTAGGTCCTAATTGATTAGTTAGGAACTCCCCTCAGCTGGTTGTCTAGGTCCTATTTGATTAGTTAGGAACTCCCCTCAGCTGGTTGTCTAGGTCCTAATTGATTAGTTAGGAACTCCCTCAGCTGGTTGTCTAGGTCCTAATTGATTAGTTAGGAACTCCCCTCAGCTGGTTGTCTAGGTCCTAATTGATTAGTTAGGAACTCCCCTCAGCTGGTTGTCTAGGTCCTAATTGTTTAGTTAGGAACTCCCTCAGCTGGTTGTCTAGGTCCTAATTGATTAGTTAGGAACTCCCTCAGCTGGTTGTCTAGGTCCTAATTGATTAGTTAGGAACTCCCCTCAGCTGGTTGTCTAGGTCCTAATTGATTAGTTAGGAACTCTCCTCAGCTGGTTGTCGAGGTCCTAATTGGATTAGTTAGGAACTCCCTCAGCTGGTTGTCTAGGTCCTAATTGATTAGTTAGGAACTCCCCTCAGCTGGTTGTCTAGGTCCTAATTGATTAGGTAGGAACTCCCCTCAGCTGGTTATCTATGTCCTAATTGATTAGTTAGGAACTCCCCTCAGCTGGTTGTCTAGGTCCTAATTGATTAGTTAGGAACTCCCCTCAGCTGGTTGTCTAGGTCCTATTTGATTAGTTAGGAACTCCCCTCAGCTGGTTGTCTAGGTCCTAATTGATTAGTTAGGAACTCCCCTCAGCTGGTTGTCTAGGTCCTAATTGATTAGTTAGGAACTCCCCTCAGCTGGTTGTCTAGGTCCTATTTGATTAGTTAGGAACTCCCCTCAGCTGGTTGTCTAGGTCCTAATTGATTAGTTAGGAACTCCCCTCAGCTGGTTGTCGAGGTCCTAATTGATTAGTTAGGAACTCCCCTCAGCTGTTTGTCTAGGTCCTAATTGATTAGTTAGGAATTCCCCTCAGCTGGTTGTCTAGGTCCTAATTGATTAGTTAGGAACTCCCCTCAGCTGGTTGTCTAGGTCCTAATTGATTAGTTAGGAACTCTCCTCAGCTGGTTGTCTAGGTCCTAATTGATTAGTTAGGAACTCCCCTCAGCTGGTTGTCTAGGTCCTAATTGATTAGTTAGGAACTCTCCTCAGCTGGTTGTCGAGGTCCTAATTGGATTAGTTAGGAACTCCCCTCAGCTGGTAGTCTAGGTCCTAATTGATTAGTTAGGAACTCCCCTCAGCTGGTTGTCTAGGTCCTAATTGATTAGTTAGGAACTCCCCTCAGCTGGTTGTCTAGGTCCTAATTGATTAGTTAGGAACTCCCCTCAGCTGGTTGTCTAGGTCCTAATTGATTAGTTAGGAACTCCCCTCAGCTGGTTGTCTAGGTCCTAATTGATTAGTTAGGAACTCCCCTCAGCTGGTTATCTAGGTCCTAATTGATTAGTTAGGAACTCCCCTCAGCTGGTTGTCTAGGTCCTAATTGATTAGTTAGGAACTCCCCTCAGCTGGTTGTCTAGGTCCTAATTGATTAGTTAGGAACTCCCCTCAGCTGGTTGTCTAGGTCCTAATTGATTAGTTAGGAACTCCCCTCAGCTGGTTGTCTAGGTCCTAATTGATTAGTTAGGAACTCCCCTCAGCTGGTTGTCTAGGTCCTAATTGATTAGTTAGGAACTCCCCTCAGCTGGTTGTCTAGGTCCTAATTGATTAGTTAGGAACTCCCCTCAGCTGGTTGTCTAGGTCCTAATTGATTAGTTAGGAACTCCCCTCAGCTGGTTGTCTAGGTCTTCATTGGACATTAATTGAAAGGAAATAATACAAACCAGCAGACAGGTCTCTCCAGGAATTTAGTTTGACACCCTAATCTTTGGTTGATTGATAATCCCATATGGCTGCCTGAATCCAACATGACTTCCTGCTGGGCTGGCTAACTGTGTTGGTGATACATTGGGTTGTTCTGGGGCAGTTGTATATCCTTTGGGTTGAGCTCTGCTCCAAGGTGCTTCTAGTACATCATGTCCACCACCATTCTGTCTGGCTGCCCTAGAGTTATATAGACTACCATGACAACCATATGATGCATGTCCAGGGAGGATACAGCAACACATGACAAGGCCCTAACTGTGGTTTAGAATGCATGGAGTCATGCTATTGATTGCTGTATTCATTATGTCTATGCCTTTGTGTTTGTGTGATGTGAATGCATGGAGTCATGCTATTGATTGCTGTATTCATTATGTCTATGCCTTTGTGTTTGTGTGATGTGAATGCATGGAGTCATGCTATTGATTTGCTGTATTCATTATGTCTATGCCTTTGTGTTTGTGTGATGTGAATGCATGCAGAACAATGTGATACAATATTGCCTACTTTCTGTTTTGCAGTTGTACTACATATCATTCACTAAAGAAACCTAAACTGATCTCGTGCCTCCTGGTCTTCTTTGCTGTAACTGTTAGCTGTCTCCTCCTGTCTGTCGAGCTTTGTAGCAGTTACATATTGTTACATATGTTACATATTGTGAGGGAAGAATACTAATGCGTTTGTCCATTTCAATCTGTGATACCTGCCAATAACCACCAGGGGGGTGACTAAGACCACCTAAAAACCACAGATGCAGTTCATTCTTCAGTCTGCGTATTGTACGCTGTATATATATATATATAATATGACATTTGTAATGTCTTTATTGTTTTGAAACTTCTGTATGTGTAATGTTTACTGTTCATTTTTATTGTTTATTTCACTTTATATATTCACTTTATATATTATCTACCTCACTTGCTTTGGCAATGTTAACACGTTTCCCATGCCAATAAAGCCCTTGAATTTAATTGAATTGTACACACACACTGAGAACATGTCCACATGCAGCATTAGATCCCATCTCATAACACCAGAAATGAAACATAATCAATTAATCTGATCACTAAATAGCCTCCTGCGTTTAGAAAGGATCTCCTCTCCAGTCATTTGTATTGATTATGACATATGTTTGTAAACAGAAGAGTCAATCTGGGCTGATACACCTGTATCCTCATTACTGTGACAGGATCACTATACACCAGATCTCTGAGCCTGTTTCCCAACACAACACAACAGGTCTAGATGAAGAATGAAACATGAAAAGAAGCCAGTCCTTTCTGAACCCTGTCCTGATGAACCGCCTGTAGTAGAAGAGTAGTAAGTGAAGGATGACCTGAGTCACATACTGGATGTCCTTCTACTGACTTCTGGTACACATCATCACACACACACACACACACACACACACACACACACACACACACACACACACACACACACACACACACACACACACACACACACACACACACACACACACACACACACACACACACACACACACACACACACACAGCATCGAGATCTCTAAGGCATTGTGTACCTCTTTCCTTTGAGGGTAAATATTCTGATATGTTTCTACGAACATCCAAACAGATGAAGGTTGAAATGGAGTTATGAAATCATCTCTCCACACTGGACAGCCACTACTACTCCAGACTAATACCTTCAATATGATGCTCAAACATTAGTGATTAGAAGAACACGTGGCAGAAATGAGTTTCTATGACAATCAATGAGGCCTGAAAGGAGTTTAAAAATAACAGTTGGAGGAAACAGCTCAGCAGGCAGAATTAGCTCTCTGTATGTTGTGAATCATCATCAGGACAACATTGATCTGAGAAGGGACGAGGGAGTGTGTGTGTGTCGGCTGTGCTTATGTAATTCTGTTCATGTGTGTACTACTTTTCACTACTCCAGAGCCCACTCCCCTTCTTTCTCTTTCTCTCCCTCTCCTCCTCTCTTCCCTGCCTCCATCCTGTCCATAGAGATGTAAATAATGATGTCATGCCAGCTGGGTGAGAGGCTGTGGTCTCTGGCTGAAGTCCTACTACACTATGATGTAATGAATGTTTCATGGTTTAACTCTGCTATTAAATATGAACAGCAGGTTAACAGCAGCAGGAGCCCTGAATCAACCTTTGTCGATGCAGCATTTAAATCAGCACTGCTGGACAGCATGACACAAGGGACATGCTAACAAAGGTTCCACATGATATGGCAGAGATGAATCTGCAATGTATAGTAGAACTGAGAGAGGGAGAGGGAAGAAGAGAAACAGGTAGGAGAGGAGATCAGAGGACATGGGGAAGAGGGAGGAGATGAGAGGAGAAGTGGGTTGTGAGGAGAGAGAGGAGTAAAGAGAGGGCAGGAGATGGGAGGAGAGGACATGAAAGGAGAGGGAAGAGAGGAGAAGTGAGGAGAGTGATACGAGGAGAGGACAGGAAAGGACAGGACAGGAAAGGAGAGGGAAGAGAGGAGAAGTGAGGATAGTGATAAGAGGAGAGGGAGGAGAGGAGAGGACAGGAAATGAGAGGGAAGAGAGGAGAAGTGAGGAGAGTGATAAGAGGAGAGGGAGGAGAGGAGAAGTGAGGAGAGTGATAAGAGGAGAGGGAGGAGAGGACAGGAAAGGAGAGGGAAGAGAGGAGAAGTGAGGAGAGTGATAAGAGGAGAGGACAGGAAAGGACAGGACAGGAAATGAGAGGGAAGAGAGGAGAAGTGAGGAGAGGACAGGAAAGGAGAGGGAAGAGAGGAGAAGTGAGGAGAGTGATAAGAGGAGAGGGAGGAGAGGACAGGAAAGGAGAGGGAAGAGAGGAGAAGTGAGGAGAGTGATAAGAGGAGAGGGAGGAGAGGACATGAAAGGAGAGGGAAGAGAGGAGAAGTGAGGAGAGTGATAAGAGGAGAAGTGAGGAGAGTGATAAGAGGAGAGGGAGGAGAGGACAGGAAAGGAGAGGGAAGAGAGGAGAAGTGAGGATAGTGATAAGAGGAGAGGGAGGAGAGGACAGGAAAGGAGAAGGAAGAGAGGAGAAGTGAGGAGAGTGATAAGAGGAGAGGGAGGAGAGGACATGAAAGGAGAGGGAAGAGAGGAGAAGTGAGGAGAGTGATAAGAGGAGAGGGAGGAGAGGACATGAAAGGAGAGGGAAGAGAGGAGAAGTGAGGAGAGTGATAAGAGGAGAGGGAGGAGAGGACATGAAAGGAGAGGGAAGAGAGGAGAAGTGAGGAGAGTGATAAGAGGAGAGGGAGGAGAGGACAGGAAAGGAGAGGGAAGAGAGGAGAAGTGAGGAAAGTGATAAGAGGAGAGGGAGGAGAGGACATGAAAGGAGAGGGAAGAGAGGAGAAGTGAGGAGAGTGATAAGAGGAGAGGGAGGAGAGGACAGGAAAGGAGAGGGAAGAGAGGAGAAGTGAGGAAAGTGATAAGAGGAGAGGGAGGAGAGGACATGAAAGGAGAGGGAAGAGAGGAGAAGTGAGGAGAGTGATAAGAGGAGAGGGAGGAGAGGACATGAAAGGAGAGGGAAGAGAGGAGAAGTGAGGAGAGTGATAAGAGGAGAGGGAGGAGAGGACATGAAAGGAGAGGGAAGAGAGGAGAAGTGAGGAGAGTGATAAGAGGAGAGGGAGGAGAGGACATGAAAGGAGAGGGAAGAGAGGAGAAGTGAGGAGAGTGATAAGAGGAGAGGGAGGAGAGGACATGAAAGGAGAGGGAAGAGAGGAGAAGTGAGGAGAGTGATAAGAGGAGAGGGAGGAGAGGACATGAAAGGAGAGGGAAGAGAGGAGAAGTGAGGAGAGGATAAGAGGAGAGGGAGGAGAGGACATGAAAGGAGAGGGAAGAGAGGAGAAGTGAGGAGAGTGATAAGAGGAGAGGGAGGAGAGGACATGAAAGGAGAGGGAAGAGAGGAGAAGTGAGGAGAGTGATAAGAGGAGAGGGAGGAGAGGACATGAAAGGAGAGGGAAGAGAGGAGAAGTGAGGAGAGTGATAAGAGGAGAGGGAGGAGAGGACATGAAAGGAGAGGGAAGAGAGGAGAAGTGAGGAAAGTGATAAGAGGAGAGGGAGGAGAGGACATGAAAGGAGAGGGAGCAGGGGTGAGAAGAGGTCACTCAAGATCAGAAGCCACAGCGTCCCCTCAGCATCTGTTGTCCTGACTCCCTCTCAGACCACTAATGAGGGTTCCCACCACTGAGAGTTCCTACCTCCCGCAACGACGTAACCAGCATGACGGAGTGGCTGATTCCTGGAGTGATTCCTGGAGTGTGTGCGTGCGTGCCATGCCGTGCATGCATGTGTGGGTGTCTCTCTGTGTGTCTGTTGTTTGTTTCTGTGTGTCTGTGTGTCTGGAGCCTGTGTGTGTAACACAACAGGAGAACCTCAACCAGGGTGTTTGATTGTGTTTCCTTCCCTAATTGAAACCACCTGCACACATCCAGTCCTAACAGTTAGGAGAGCTGACTGTGTAGGACATTGTTTCCAGGACCCAGATTAGACCTACTCCGTGACTTAAAAGCATGCTCAGTGGGGACGTTGTTTTCTGTGGTAGGCTGAATCTGGGTCTGGGAAACCGTCCCAAGGCGTTTCACTATAGTTTACTACAGTATCAGGACCAGGGTAAGACAAGGTGAAGACTATAGAGGTTACTTTACAGTGTTTCCCAATACTGGTCCTGGGGCCACAAAGGGGGGCACATTTCTACTTTTGTCCTACATGTATGGAGTTACTTTTGTGACATTAACATCAAGCAAAACATCTCATGTTGAGAACAAAATTTTTCGTATTGCAAACAAAATAATGATATTGAAAGCGAAAAAAATAAACCCAGAAGTTTTGAGAGCCCCCAAAAATATTGCAAGGAAATTATTTTGAATTACGAGAACAAATTAATTGTAAATTGATGCAAAAAAAAAAGATATGATTTTTTACTTATGATAACGCCGCCCTTTCCTTTCTTTGGTCAAGTTACACTGGTGTTTCCTTTGCTGACTTTCTTTTCCAGTTGAAAGTTCTGGAACATTGATTCCAGCTGCATATCACCCTGCTTCCCACTGCTGGTTTCCCTCTGAAACTAAACAGGGTTGGTCCTGGTCGGTCTGTGGATGGGAGACTAGATGTTGTTGGAAGTGGTGTTGGAGGCCAGTAGGTGGCACCCTTCCCCCTGGTCTTTCAGGTGGGATGATAAACTGATGTCCTGACTCTGTGGGCATAAAAAATACTATGGCACTTTAACATACATACATGTATGCACTAAAATACCTTTTTACATAGTAAAAGGGAAACTGACCTTATCCACCACCAATATGTGGCACTCAAAGCTGTACATGGGAGAAAAAGTGACACTGACACATTAGCCTAGAACACACTTCAACACATTTAACTTCTTAACGCTACCCATCCCTGTCGCGGGATCATTTTCGTCAGCAACCGCTGAATAGCATAGCGCAACAGTCAAATAATATTACTAAAAAATATTCATATTCATGAAATCACAAGTGCAATATTGCAAAACACAGTTTAGCCTTTTGTTAATCCACCTGTCATCTCAGATTTTGAAATGATGCTTTACAGCAAAATCAATCCAAGCGTTGGTGTAAGTTTATCGATAACATTATGTACACTTAGCATTAGGAAGCTTGGTCACAAAAATCAGAAAAGCAATCAAATGAACCGTTTACCTTTGATGATCTTCGGATGTTTTCATTCACGAGATTCCCAGTTACACAACAAATGTTCCTTTTGTTCCATAAAGATTATTTTTATACCAAAAATACCTCTGTTTGTTTATCGCGTTATGTTAAAAAATCCACAGGAAAGAGCGGTTACGACAACGCAGACGGAAATTCCAAATAGTCTTCATAATGTCCACAGAAACATGTCAAATGTTTTATATAATCATTCCTCACGTAGTTTTTAAAATATATATTCAATAATATACCAACCGAGTGTGTAGGTTTTTCCAATAACAGTGGGAGGAACAATGGCGGCTTTACTCTGTAGCGCAAAAACTCACTCTGAGAGCCCCCACCTATCCATTTACGCAATGTGATCTTTCACGCTCATTTTTCAAAATTAAAGCCTGAAACTATCTCTAACAACTGTTGACACCCTAGGGAGGCAAGAGAAAACGGAATCTGGTTGATATCCCTTTAAATGGAGGCATGCATAGGCATGCATAGGAACAGAAGGGTTTCAAAATGATTGGATTTTCCTCAGGGTTTCGCCTGCAATATCAGTTCTGTTATACTCACAGACAATATTTTGACAGTTTTGGAAACTTTAGCGTGTTTTCTATCCTAATCTGTCAATTATATGCATATTCTAGCATCTGGTCCTGAGAAATAGGCCATTTACTTTGGGAATGTTATTTTTCCAAACATAAAAATAGTGCCCCCTAGCTTCAAGAGGACACGCAGCACACAGCACACAGAGTGTCGAGGGCAGTGTCTACGTGTGTAACCATAATGCAGAATCAGATGAGGCCCGTCATTCAGTCTCATAAATAACAGACGTCATGGATGGTAGCACTGCTGAATCTCCCTACAATCATGCAGTCTGACCAAGCACATGACTAATGGGGCTCGTCCAGGATCTTGTTTCCCATGAGTATGGTAGACACACTAATCGCCTATTCTGCAGCTCTGCTGTGGCCAGATATTTGAGTGTTCAAAATACACTTTCTGTCACTGGTTATAAGATTGGTGAAATCATTTTTTAAGTCAGAAAATCTGCTGTTTCAGCCACTGATTGTCACCAAGGGAGTACACCAAGGCTCAATCCTAGGCCCCACATTCTTCTCAATTTACATCAACAACATAGCTCAGGCAGTAGGAAGCTCTCTCATCTATTTATATGCAGATGATACAGTTTTATACTCAGCGGGCCCCTCCACGGAGTTTGTGCTAAATGCTCTACAACAAAGCTTTCTTAGTGTCCAGCAAGCTTTCTCTACCCTTAACCTTGTTCTGAACACCTCCAAAACAAAGGTAATATGGTTTGGTAAGAAGAATGCCCCTCTTCCCACAGGTGTTATTACTACCTCTGAGGGTTTAGTGCTTTAGGTAGTCACATACAAGTACTTGGGAGTATGGCTAGACGGTGCACTGTCCTTCTCTCAGCACATATCAAAGCTGCATGCTAAAGTTAAATCTAGACTTGGTTTCCTCTATCGTAATCGCTCCTCTTTCACCACAGCTGCCAAATTAACCCTGATTCAGATGACTATCCTACCCATGCTAGATTACGGAGACATCGTTTATAGATCGGCGGGTAAGGGTGCTCGAGCGCCTAGATGTTCTTTACCATTCGGCCATCCGATTTGCCACCAATACTCCTTATAGGACACATCACTGCACTCTATACTCCTCTGTAAATTGGTCATCTCTGTATACCCATCTCAAGACGCACTGGTTGATGCTTATTTATAAAACCCTCTTAGACCTCACTCCCCCCTATCTGAGATATCTAACTGCAGCCCTCATCCTCCACATACATCCACTTTGTGCAGTTGACTGTGCCCAATCATGTTTGTACCATGTTTTGTGTTACTATCATGTTGTGTTGCTACCATGTTGTTGTTATGTTGTGTTGCTACCATGCTGTGTTGTTGTGTGTTGCTGCCTTGCTATGTTGTTGTCTTAGGTCTCTCTTTATGTAGTGTTGTGTTGTCTCTCTTGTTGTGATGTGTGTTTTGTCCTATATCTATATTGTTTTTTTGTTTTTATTAAATATCCCAGGCCCCAGTCCCCCGTCCCCGCAGGAGGCCTTTGCCTTTTGGTAGGCTGTCATTGTAAATACGCATTTGTTCTTAACTGACATGCCTACTTCAATAAAGGTTCAATAAAATAAAATACAAAATAAAAGCTACCAATTGAGGACTTGTGATGTGTCTGTTTCTAAAACTAGACACTCTAATGTACTTGTCCTCTTGCTCAGTTGTGCACCGGGGCCTCCCACTCCTCTTTCTATTCTGGTTAGAGCCAGTTTGGGCTGTTCTGTGAAGGGAGTAGTACACAGCGTTGTACGAGATCTTCAGTTTCTTGGCAATTTCTCAGATCAAGAATTCTCAGATCAAGAATTTCTCAGATCAAGAATAGACTGATGAGTTTCAGACGAAAGTCCTTTGTTTCTGGCTATTTTTAGCCTGTATTTGAACCCACAAATTCTCATGTTCCAGATCCTCAACTAGTCTAAAGAATGCCCGTTTTATTGTTTCTTTAATGCTAATACAATTGCAAAAGAGTTTTCTAATGATCAATTCGTCTTTTAAAATGATAAACTTGGATTAGCTAACACAACGTGCCATTGGAACACAGGAGTGATGGTTGCTGATAATGGGCCTCTGTACGCCTATGTAGATATTCCATTAAAAATCAGACGTTTCAAGCTACAATAGTCATTTAAAACATTAACAATGTCTACAGTGAATTTCTGATCAATTTGATATTATCTGAATGGACAACGAAATGTGCTTTTCTTTCAAAACAAGGACATTTCTAAATGACCCCAAACGTTTGAACGGTAGTGTATGTCGGTCATAAAAATGTGAGTAGACTGCTGATTGGCCAGCTCATGAGTTAACAGAATAATAACTTTTAAAAGTGAGATTTTCACTGGACAGTAATGTGTAAATGCTACAGGTTAAAGGTACAGTATGGTAGCTTTAACCTGTATCTGTATAATTTACACAGTACTGTTCCTTTAACCTGTAGTTGTATCATTTACACAATACTGTACCTTTAACCTGTATCTGTATAATTTACACAGTACTGTACCTTTAACCTGTATCTGTATCATTTACACAGTACTGTACCTTTAACCTGTATCTGTATAATTTACACAGTACTGTACCTTTAACCTGTATCTGTATCATTTACACAATACTGTACCTTTAACCTGTATCTGTATCATTTACACAATACTGTACCTTTAACCTGTAGCTGTATCATTTACACAATACTGTACCTTTAACCTGTATAATTTACACAGTACTGTACCTTTAACCTGTATCTGTATCATTTACACAGTACTGTACCTTTAACCTGTATCATTTACACAGTACTGTACCTTTAACCTGTATCATTTACACAGTACTGTACCTTTAACCTGTATCATTTACACAGTACTGTACCTTTAACCTGTAGTTGTATCATTTACACAATACTGTACCTTTAACCTGTATCTGTATCATTTACACAGTACTGTACATTTAACCTGTATCATTTACACAGTACTGTACCTTTAACAGTACTGTACCTTTAACTGTATCATTTTTACACAGTACTGTACCTTTAACCTGTATCTGTATCATTTACACAGTACTGTACCTTTAACCTGTATCTGTATCATTTACACAGTACTGTACCTTTAACCTGTATCTGTATCATTTACACAGTACTGTACCTTTAACCTGTATCATTTACACAGTACTGTACCTTTAACCTGTATCTGTATAATTTACACAGTACTGTACCTTTAACCTGTAGCTGTATCATTTACACAGTACTGTACCTTTAACCTGTAGCTGTATCATTTACACAGTACTGTACCTTTAACCTGTAGCTGTATCATTTACACAGTACTGTACCTTTAACCTGTATCTGTATCATTTACACAGTACTGTACCTTTAACCTGTATCTGTATCATTTACACAGTACTGTACCTTTAACCTGTATCATTTACACAGTACTGTACCTTTAACCTGTATCATTTACACAGTACTGTACCTTTAACCTGTATCATTTACACAGTACTGTACCTTTAACCTGTAGTTGTATCATTTACACAATACTGTACCTTTAACCTGTATCTGTATCATTTACACAGTACTGTACCTTTAACCTGTATCATTTACACAGTACTGTACCTTTAACCTGTATCTGTATCATTTACACAGTACTGTACCTTTAACCTGTATCTGTATCATTTACACAGTACTGTACCTTTAACCTGTATCTGTATCATTTACACAGTACTGTACCTTTAACCTGTATCTGTATCATTTACACAGTACTGTACCTTTAACCTGTATCATTTACACAGTACTGTACCTTTAACCTGTAGTTGTATCATTTACACAGTACTGTACCTTTAACCTGTATCTGCATAATTTACACAGTACTGTACCTTTAACCTGTAGCTGTATCATTTACACAGTACTGTACCTTTAACCTGTAGCTGTATCATTTACACAGTACTGTACCTTTAACCTGTATCTGTATCATTTACACAGTACTGTACCTTTAACCTGTATCTGTATCATTTACACAGTACTGTACCTTTAACCTGTATCATTTACACAGTACTGTACCTTTAACCTGTATCATTTACACAGTACTGTACCTTTAACCTGTATCATTTACACAGTACTGTACCTTTAACCTGTAGCTGTATCATTTACACATTACTGTACCTTTAACCTGTATCTGTATCATTTACACAGTACTGTACCTTTAACCTGTATCTGTATCATTTACACAGTACTGTACCTTTAACCTGTATCTGTATCATTTACACAGTACTGTACCTTTAACCTGTATCTTTATCATTTACACAGTACTGTACCTTTAACCTGTATCTGTATCATTTACACAGTACTGTACCTTTAACCTGTATCTGTATCATTTACACAGTACTGTACCTTTAACCTGTATCTGTATCATTTACACAGTACTGTACCTTTAACCTGTATCTGTATCATTTACACAGTACTGTACCTTTAACCTGTATCTGTATCATTTACACAGTACTGTACCTTTAACCTGTATCTGTATCATTTACACAGTACTGTACCTTTAACCCGTATCTGTATCATTTACACAGTACTGTACCTTTAACATGTAGGTTTAGGATGTAGCTTTAGCCCTTTACATCCTTCAGAGAACAATCTGACAAAGGCATTACATCCATAAAAACATGCCAGTAGAAGGCTCCAACCATACATCATAGGTTTGACCATAGACATGGCTTGAGAATACAAACTATATTGTATCTCTGTGTATCTGCCCATAGATATAAACAACTATCTTACTGTTAGTCTGCCATCCAGTGGTATGTACAGTACAGTATTCCCTTTCTCTTCCATGCTGTCCAGACATGTGAAATTAAAGACTATTCCCATCATATCTGACTGAGGATACATCTATCTTCCTAACACACTAGTAGTGCACCATCAGACATGCAGTGTGTGTTTTGTGTGTGTGTGTGTGTTAACACCCCTACTCTTTCCACCCCCTCCTTTAATCCATCTCTCTTCTCCCAGTCAAACTCTTCTATCACTCTCTACCCACCCCATCTCTCTCTCCCGTTCTATCTGTTTTTGCTCTCTACTCGTTCTCTCTCCTCCCTCTCTCCCCAGTGTGTGTGATAAAGTATGGAATTACTGAGCCTGTAGAGCAGTGATGGAAAGAGTGGATGGGAGAGAGAGAGAGAGAGAGAGAGAGAGAGAGAGAGAGAGAGAGAGAGAGAGAGAGAGAGAGAGAGAGAGAGAGAGAGAGAGAGAGAAAAGGACACATGGAAGATGCACAGGTGGAATGACACGAAATCTGTTTCAACATGATACTGATACAAGGGGTGTATACTGTATCATTAGAATTATACACACGTACACACACACACATACGGACACACATGGACACATACACGCACACACACACACACACAGTCCCGGAGAGGGTAACAAGATCAATGTATGTTTGTGCCTGCTGCTCCTCAGTGTCTCTGTGTCACACTGTCTAGGCTATCGATTGCTGTCACACACACACGCACGCACTTAGGCACGCACCTATGCACACACACACATATACATACACACACAGTCTGTTTGTGCTATCAATAGCCTGTCAGTGCCATGTGCCCTTTACCTGCCGCTGCTCAGGGAGAGACTGATGAGGATCAATGGCCTCTCCTCAGAACCACAGGACAAACACCCACCAACGCGTGCACACACACACACGCACGCACGCACGCACGCACGCACGCACGCACGCACACACACACACACACACACACACACACACACACACACACACACACACACACACACACACACACACACACACGATGTGACAGGGACAGGAGTCAGTGAACGTGCTTAGGCACAGCATGCCCTCTGTCAGACACTGACATTCAGAACAGAGTTACACATCAATCTGAGACAGGGAGGTGGGAGGCAGGAAGTTAAAGAGAGAGGAGGGAGGGAGAGAGAAGGATAGGAGGGAGGAGTAGGGAGTAGGAGAGGAGTGAGGAGGATGGAGGACAGAGGAGAAGAGGAGGGAGGATATTTGGGAGGGAGAAAGGAAGGGAGGGACATAAGGTGGGAGGAGGAGATGGAAGGGAGACAGGGAGGGAAGGTGGACATGGGGGAGAGGGAGAAGAGAGGATGAAGGGAGGAAGAGAGAGCTAGTGGAGAGATAGAGGACAGATAGAATGATAGAGCATTAGAGGAGAGGTAGAGGGAGTGATAGAATGATAAAGCATTAGAGGAGAGATAGAGGACAGACAGAATGATAGAGGATTAGAGGAGAGGTAGAGGGAGTGATAGAATGATATAACATTAGAGGAGAGGTAGAAGAAGTGATAGAATGATTAAGTGATAGCAGAGATATATGGAACAACAGGAAGAAGACCCTCTCCTGTCCAGTCCTATCCTGTCCTGTCTTCTAGCCAGTAGGGTGAATGTCAGTTTGAAACAGAAAAACACACATGTAACAATTTGAGAAATAGAAGAGAAGATGAGAGGAGGGAAGAAAGTAGTGGGGAGGAGAGGTTAGGAGAACAGAGGAGAGAAGAAAAGAGAGATGAGGAGAGGTTAGGAGAACAGAGGAGAGAAGAAAAGAGAGATGAGGAGAGTTTAGGAGAACAGAGGAGATAAGAAAAGAGAGATGAGTAGAGGTTAGGAGAACAGAGGAGAGAAGAAAAGAGAGATGAGGAGAGGTTAGGAGAACAGAGAGAAGAGAAGAGAGATTAGGAGAGTTTAGGAGAACAGAGGAGAGAAGAAAAGAGAGATGAGGAGAGGTTAGGAGAACAGAGGAGAGAAGAAAAGAGAGATGAGGAGAGGTTAGGAGAACAGAGGAGAGAAGAAAAGAGAGATGAGGAGAGGTTAGGAGAACAGAGAGAAGAAAAGAGAGATGAGGAGAGGTTAGGAGAACAGAGGAGAGAAGAAAAGGGAGATGAGGAGAGGTCAGGAGAACAGAGGAGAGAAGAAAAGAGAGATGAGGAGAGGTTAGGAGAACAGAGGAGAGAAGAAAAGGGAGATGAGGAGAGGTTAGGAGAACAGAGGAGAGAAGAAAAGAGAGATGAGGAGAGGTTAGGAGAACAGAGGAGAGAAGAAAAGAGAGATGAGGAGAGGTTAGGAGAACAGAGGAGAAAATAAAAGAGAGATGAGGAGAGGTTAGGAGAACAGAGGAGAAAATAAAAGAGAGATGAGGAGAGGTTAGGAGAACAGAGGAGAGAAGAAAAGAGACATGAGGAGAGGTTAGGAGAACAGAGGAGAAAATAAAAGAGAGATGAGGAGAGGTTAGGAGAACAGAGGAGAGAAGAAAAGAGAGATGAGGAGAGGTTAGGAGAACAGAGGAGAAAATAAAAGAGAGATGAGGAGAGGTTAGGAGAACAGAGGAGAGAAGAAAAGAGAGATGAGGAGAGGTTAGGAGAACAGAGGAGAAAATAAAAGAGAGATGAGGAGAGGTTAGGAGAACAGAGGATGGCCTGGAGGCAGTGACATTAACTGAGAGATCAGAAGAGTGGTGCATGGAGGGATGAGTTAAATGTTATCTTTCTCTGTGGTAAAGGAAGGACACCTGACATTTATCTTCCCTTTTCATCCCTCTCTTCTGACAGAGAGGTTCAACATGAACAAGGCTCCCAATCCTAATGGCTAAGGGCCCAGAAGAGTGAATAGGGGTGTGTGTGTGTGTATATGTGTGTGTGTGTGTGTGTGTGTGTGTGTGTGTGTGTGTGTGTGTGTGTGTGTGTGTGTGTGTGTGTGTGTGTGTGTGTGTGTGTGTGTGTGTGTGTGTGTGTGTGTGTGTGTGTGTGTGTGTGTGTGTGTGTGTGTGTGTGTGTGTGTGTGTGTGTGTGTGTGTGTGTGTGTGTGTGTGTGTGTGTGTGTGTGTGTCAAGACATATGAGAGCAAATGGCACCTGTTTGAACTTGTTATCAGTATAAAACACACCTGTCCACAATCCCAAACAGTCACACTCCAAACTCCACTATGGCCAAGACCAAAGAGCTGTCAAAGGACACCAGAAACAAAATTGTAGACCTGCACCAGGCTGGGAAGACTGAATCTGCAATAGGTAAGCAGCTTGGTTTGAAGAAATCAACTGTGGGAGCAATTATTAGGAAATGGAAGACATACAAGACCACTGGTAATCTCCCTCGTTCTGGGGCTCCACGCAAGATCTCACCCCGTGGGGTCAAAATGATCACAAGAACGGTGAGCAAAATCCCAGAACCACACGGGGGGACTAGTGAATGACCTGCAGAGAGCTGAGACCAAAGTAACAAAGCCTACCATCAGTAACACACTACGCCGCCAGGGACTCAAATCCTGCAGTGCTAGACGTGTCCCTCTGCTTAAGCCAGTACATGTCCAGGCCCATCTGAAGTTTGCTAGAGAGCATTTGGATGATCCAGAAGTAGATTGGGAGAATGTCATATGGTCAGATGAAACCAAAATATAACTTTTTGGTAAAAACTCAACTCATCGTGTTTGGAGGACAAAGAATGCTGAGTTGCATCCAAAGAACACCATACCTACTGTGAAGCATGGGGTTGGAAACATCATGCTTTGGGGCTGTTTTTCTGCAAAGGGACCAGGATGACTGATCGGTGTAAAGGAAAGAATGAATGGGGCCATGTATCGTGAGATTTTGAGTGAAAACCTCCTTCCATCAGCAAGGGCATTGAAGATGAAACGTGGCTGGGTCTTTCAGCATGACAATGATCCCAAACACACCGCCTGGGCAACGAAGGAGTTGCTTCGTAAGAAGCATTTCAAGGTCCTGGAGTGGCCTAGCCAGTCTCCAGATCTCAACCCCATAGAAAATCTTTGGAGGGAGTTGAAAGTCCGTGTTGCCCAGCAACAGCCCCCAAACATCACTGCTCTAGAGGAGATCTGCATGAAGGAATGGGCCAAAATACCAGCAACAGTGTGTGAAAACCTTGTGAAGACTTATAGAAAACGTTTGACCTCTGTCATTGCCAACAAAGGGTATATAACAAAGTATTGAAATAAACTTTTGTTATTGACCAAATACTTATTTTCCACCATAATTTGCAAATACATCCATTACAAATCCTACAGTGTGATTTTCTGGAGAAAAAAAATCTAATTTTGTCTGTCATAGTCTGTGTACTTATGATGAAAATTACAGACCTCTCATCTTTTTAATTGGGAGAACTTACACAACTGGTGTTTGACTACATACTATTTTGCCCCACTGTAATTATCCCGTCTGAAACAAAATCAACTAGCAAAACACTAGTAGCTAGTCACAGTCCAGTGTTTCAATACACCATCAGGTCAGGTCTACCCAGTCAGCATGATGGAGGGATGACAAGAGGAGAGGGGGGTAGAGGGAGGATAGATGTAATAACATCATTTCATCATGATTAAAAATCAGCAGTAATAACGACGGGGCCATGTCAGGTGGTTCATCATTAGCCTCCGTGGCTAACAGCCAAATACAACTCACCCTGGGTTAATGTGGGTCTCTCAATGGTGTGTGTGTGTGTGTGTGTGTGTGTGTGTGTGTGTGTGTGTGTGTGTGTGTGTGTGTGTGTGTGTGTGTGTGTGTGTGTGTGTGTGTGTGTGTGTGTGTGTGTGTGTGTGTGTGTGTCAGGGGAAGCCTGTCCTGCAGAGATATTTCATTCCTATCAATCTTTCCCTGCCAAGGAGTAGAGTTGGAGGAGAGAGAAGAGAGGTGTAAAGGAAAGAGGAGAGGAGGAGAAGAGGAGGAGAAGAGGAGAAGGAGAGGAGAGAGGAGAGAGGAGGAAAGGAAAGAGGAGAGAGGAGGAAAGGAAAGAGGAGAGAGGATAGGAGGAGGATAGGAAAGAGGAGAGGAGGAAATGAAAGAGGAGAGACAAAGAAAGGAAAGAGGAGAGGAGGAAATGAAATAGGAGAGAGGAGAGGAGGAGATGAGGAGAGGAACAAGGAGAGAGGAGAAAAGGAAAGCGGAGAGAGTAGGAGAGGAGAGACAAAATAGGAGGAAAGGAGAGAGGAAGAAAGGAGGAAAAGAAAGAGGAGGAAAGGAAATAGGAGAGAGGAGAGGAGGAGATGAGGAGAGGAACAAGGAGAGAGGAGAAAAGGAAAGCGGAGAGAATAGGAGAGGAGAGACAAAATAGGAGGAAAGGAGAGAGGAAGAAAGGAGGAAAAGAAAGAGGAGGAAAGGAAATAGGAGAGAGGAGAGGAGGAGATGAGGAGAGGAACAAGGAGAGAGGAGAAAAGGAATGCGGAGAGAATAGGAGAGGAGAGACAAAATAGGAGGAAAGGAGAGAGGAAGAAAGGAGGAAAAGAAAGAGGAGGAAAGGAAAAAGGAGAGAAAAGAGAGAAGAGAGGAGGAAACTTGCATGTGGCTGGTCTTGGACACCAGCAAACTGTATCCATGGTGATATGAAGTCTTCTTTGATGTGACATGGTGAGAGAGGTCAGGGCTCAGACTTTAGAGGTCAAGAGAGGAACTGCAACCTTCTGATCCTAATGCGTACTCACTCTGCATGGGGTACCCAGAGTGGCACCTGAGACTGACGAGGTGTGTGTGTGTGTGCGTGTGTGTGAGGGTGTGTGTGTGTGTGTGTCAAGACATATGAGAGCAAGAAGTGTGGGTTACTTTCCCTGTAGGACCACTGCCTGGTTAAACACACATGAGAACAGACCTCTATAAACACGCATGAAAACTAACCTCTATAGACACACATGAGAACTAACCTCTATAAACACACCTCCTATAGACACACATGAGAACTAACCTCTATAAACACACCTCCTATAGACACACATGAGAACTAACCTCTATAAACACACCTCCTATAGACACACATGAGAACTAACCTCTATAAACACACCTCCTATAGACACACATGAGAACTAACCTCTATAAACACACCTCCTATAGACACACATGAGAACTAACCTCTATAAACACACCTCCTATAGACACACATGAGAACAAACCTCTATAAACACACCTCCTATAGACACACATGAGAACTAACCTCTATAAACACACCTCCTATAGACACACATGAGAACTAACCTCTATAAACACACACCTATAGACACACATGAGAACTAAACTCTATAAACACGCATGAGAACTAATCTATATAAACACACCTCCTATAGACACACATGAGAACTAACCTCTATAAATACACATGAGAACTAACCTCTATAAACACACATGAGAACTAACCTCTATAAACACACCTCCTATGGACACACATGAGAACTAACCTCTATAAACACACCTCCTATAGACACACATGAGAACTAACCTCT
>NW_026290920.1:75000-160000 GCF_023373465.1 Oncorhynchus keta | reverse complement strand
TCAAAGAGGTGGGCATGGGCCCCATCAAAGAGGTCAGAGAGGTGGGCATGGGCCCCATCAAAGAGGTCAAAGAGGTTGGCATGGGCCCCATCAAAGAGGTCAAAGAGGTGGGCATGGGCCCCATCAAAGAGGTCAAAGAGGTGGGCATGGGCCCCATCAAAGAGGTCAGAGAGGTGGGCATGGGCCCCATCAAAGAGGTCAGAGAGGTGGGCATGGGCCCCATCAAAGAGGTCAGAGAGGTTGGCATGGGCCCCATCAAAGAGGTGGGCATGGGCCCCATCAAAGAGGTCAAAGAGGTTGGCATGGGCCCCATCAAAGAGGTCAAAGAGGTTGGCATGGGCCCCATCAAAGAGGTCAAAGAGGTTGGCATGGGCCCCATCAAAGAGGTCAAAGAGGTGGGCATGGGCCCCATCAAAGAGGTCAAAGAGGTGGGCATGGGCCCCATCAAAGAGGTCAGAGAGGTGGGCATGGGCCCCATCAAAGAGGTCAAAGAGGTTGGCATGGGCCCCATCAAAGAGGTCAAAGAGGTTGGCATGGGCCCCATCAAAGAGGTCAAAGAGGTGGGCATGGGCCCCATCAAAGAGGTCAAAGAGGTGGGCATGGGCCCCATCAAAGAGGTCAGAGAGGTGGGCATGGGCCCCATCAAAGAGGTCAAAGAGGTTGGCATGGGCCCCATCAAAGAGGTCAAAGAGGTGGGCATGGGCCCCATCAAAGAGGTCAAAGAGGTGGGCATGGGCCCCATCAAAGAGGTCAGAGAGGTGGGCATGGGCCCCATCAAAGAGGTCAGAGAGGTGGGCATGGGCCCCATCAAAGAGGTCAGAGAGATTGGCATGGGCCCCATCAAAGAGGTGGGCATGGGCCCCATCAAAGAGGTCAAAGAGGTTGGCATGGGCCCCATCAAAGAGGTCAAAGAGGTTGGCATGGGCCCCATCAAAGAGGTCAAAGAGGTTGGCATGGGCCCCATCAAAGAGGTCAAAGAGGTGGGCATGGGCCCCATCAAAGAGGTCAGAGAGGTGGGCATGGGCCCCATCAAAGAGGTCAAAGAGGTGGGCATGGGCCCCATCAAAGAGGTCAAAGAGGTTGGCATGGGCCCCATCAAAGATGTCAAAGAGGTTGGCATGGGCCCCGTCAAAGAGGTCAAAGAGGTTGGCATGGGCCCCATCAAAGAGGTCAAAGAGGTTGGCATGGGCCCCGTCAAAGAGGTCAGAGAGGTGGGCATGGGCCCCATCAAAGAGGTGGACATGGGCCCCATCAAAGAGGTCAAAGAGGTTGGCATGGGCCCCATCAAAGAGGTCAAAGAGGTGGGCATGGGCCCCATCAATGAGGTGGACATGGGCCCCATCAAAGAGGACAAAGAGGTGGGCATGGGCCCCATCAAAGAGGACAAAGAGGTGGGCATGGGCCCCATCAAAGAGGTGGACATCAGAGAGAGAGGCAGAAGGCAGGGAACTGTGGTGTCGTTGACCATGTGGTCAGAGGCTGCCAGACTAGTTCACCCCAATCTGAAAATATCAACTGTCAATTTGATCATGGGAACATTTTGCCAAGAAAACCGGTAAGTCTGCAGGATATGCACTATGCTTTACATTTACAGTAAATTGCATATTGTAATGCGTGTAAATTCACAAAACATATTCCAGTATTCTTACAGTATGCTATATTGGCAGTACACTCTGTTCTACCCTATTGACAGAAGACCCCATGGTGGTGGTCGTATGCGTGTGCTGACGACCAACAGGAGTGGGCAGTGGTGGACATGGTGAGGGCCAGGAATGACATACGGCTGTCTGAAATAAGGCTGGCCATTGAGGAGAACGATGACCGGGTGAAACAACTGCAGGCCGAGTATGTTCAGGTACAGTACTATATACTTTATTACTGTTACTATTTGATGCACATACTACTTCACAATATCATATTGGAACTAAACTGTAAAAATAACAGACCAAAACATGTTTTTAGAGGGTGATGGTGCTTGATGATGCTGTGAACCATCACAAGTATATCTTTGTTGATGAAGCAGGCTTCAACCTGGCCAAAACTTGGCACCATGGGAGGAACATCATTGGCCAATGGGCGACTGTCCAAGTGCCTGGACAATGTGGGGGTAACATCTCCATGTGCGCAGCTATCAAATCAAATCAAGTTTTATTGGTCACATACACATGATTAGCAGATGTTATTGTGAGTGTTGTGAAATGCTTCTGCTTCTAGATCCCACACCTCAGCAGTATCTAACAGGTAATATCTAACAATTCCACAACAAAACCTAATATCTAACAATTCCACAACTAAATCTAATATCTAACAAATTCCATAACAAAACCTAAGACACACAATCTGGTAAAGGAATGGGATGAGAATATATAAGTATAAAATATATGGATGAGCAGTGACAGAGCGGCTAAAATGCAATAGATAGTAAAGAATAGATAGTGAAGGATACAGTATACAGTATATACATATGAGATGAGTAATGAGAGATATGTTAACATTCTTAATGTAATGTGAGATATGTTAACATTCTTATAGTGGCATTATTAAAGTGACTAGTGTTCCATTTATTAAAGTGGCCAATGATATCAAGTCTGTAGGTATTGTAGGCAGCATCTCTTTTCTACAGCCCAGCTTCTCTGTGCTTGTGGTGGCTGTTTAACAATCTGATGGCCTTGAGATAGAAGCTGTTTTTCAATCTCTCTGTCCCAGCTTTAATGCACCTGTACTGAAAAAGTACTATCTCACAGCTCAATGAAACCTTCACTCTTGCGCAGACATTTAGAAACAAAACATGACATTTTGAATAATAAGCCACGGGAGTTTTTTGAGCGAGAATTAAGATGACTTTCAAGTAGTAAGACATGTATAAAAGCAACAGATACCATTAATATGAAGGCGCTAGAAGCGTCTTATATGGTGAGCTACCGAGTGGCTTGGACAGGCAAGTCCCATACTATTGTGGAGGACTTCATTCTTCCTGCTGCTCTGGATATGGCTGGGACAATACTGGGGTAAAAGGCCAAAAAAACTATACAGACAATGCCTTCATCAAACAACACAGTTTCACGATGAATCAGTGACATGGCAGATGTTTTGAAGCAATTACTGCTTCGCATACAAGCCAGTAAATTATATGCATTACAGCTGGATGAGTCAACAGATGTGTCGGGCCTGGCACAGCTCCTGGTATATGTCCATTATATTTATGGGGGATCAATTAAGGAAGACATCCTCTTCTGCAAACCACTGGAAACCAGGAAACAGGAGAGGATATTTTTAAAGTACTGGACAACTTTGTGACATCAAATGGACTTTGGTGGTCAAGATGTGTATCTGTACTGATGGCGCAAAAGCCATAACAGGGAGACATAGTGGAGTGGTAACGAGCGTGCAAGCAGTTGCTCCCGACGCTTCTTGGGTCACTGCAGCATCTACCGAGAGGCTCTTGCTGCCAAGGGAAACCTCCTCCCTATAGACTTGTTGTTTTTTATTTATTGATTTATTTTTCACCTTTATTTAACCAGGTAGGCTAGTTGAGCACAAGTTCTCATTTACAACTGCGACCTGGCCAAGATAAAGCATAGCAGTGTGAACAGACAGCAACACAGAGTTACACATGGAGAAAACAATAAACAAGTCAATAACACAGGAGAAAAAAATAAAAATAAAGAGTCTATATACATTGTGTGCAAAAGGCATGAGGAGGTAGGCGAATAATTACAATTTAGCAGATTAACACTGGAGTGATAAATGATCAGATGGTCATGTGCAGGTCATACTGGTGTGCAAAAGAGCAGAAAAGTAAATAAATAAAAACAGTATGGGGATGAGGTAGGTAAATTGGGTGGGCTATTTACCGATGGACTATGTACAGCTGCAGCGATCGGTTAGCTGCTCAGATAGCAGATGTTTAAAGTTGGTGAGGGAGATAAAAGTCTCCAACTTCAGCGATTTTTGCAATTCGTTCCAGTCACAGGCAGCAGAGAACTGGAAGGAAAGGCGGCCAAATGAGGTGTTGGCTTTACGGATGATCAGTGAGATACACCTGCTGGAGCGCGTGCTACGGGTGGGTGTTGCCTTCGTGACCAGTGAACTGAGATAAGGCGGAGCTTTACCTTGCATGGACTTGCAGATGACCTGGAGCCAGTGGTTCTGGCGATGAATATGTAGCGAGGAACAGCCGACTAGAGCGTACAGGTCGCAGTGGTGGGTGGTATAAGGTGCTTTAGTAACAAAACGGATGGCACTGTGATAAACTGCATCCAGTTTGCTGAGTAGAGTATTGGAAGCTATTTTGTAGATGACATCGCCGAAGTCGAGGATCGGTAGGATAGTCAGTTGTACTAGGGTAAGTTTGGCAGCGTGAGTGAAGGAGGCTTTGTAGTGGAATAGAAAGCCGACTCTAGATTTGATTTTAGATTGGAGATGTTTGAAATGAGTCTGGAAGGAGAGTTTACAGTCTAGCCAGACACCTAGGTACTTATAGATGTCCACATATTCTAGGTCGGAACCATCCAGGGTGGTGATGCTAGTCGGACCTGCGGGTGCAGGCAGCGAACGGTTGAAAAGCATGCATTTAGTTTTACTAGCGTTTAAGAGCAGTTGGAGGCCACGGAAGGAGTGTTGTATGGCATTGAAGCTCGTTTGGAGGGTAGATAGCACAGTGTCCAAGGAAGGGTCAGAAGTATACAGAATGGTGTTGTCTGCGTAGAGGTGGATCAGGGAATCGTCCGCAGCAAGAGCAACATCATTGATATATACAGAGAAAAGAGTCGGCCCGTGGATTGAACCCTGTGGCACCCCCATAGAGACTGCCAGAGGGCCGGACAACATGCCCTCAGATTTGACACACTGAACTCTGTCTGCAAAGTAGTTGGTGAACCGGGCAAGACAGTCATTAGAAAAACCGAGGCTACTGAGTCTGCCAATAAGAATATGGTGATTGACAGAGTCGAAAGCCTTGTCCAGGTCAATGAAGACGGCTGCACAGTACTGTCTTTTATCAATGGCGGTTATGACATCGTTTAGTACCTTGAGCGTGGCTGAGGTGCACCCGTGACTGGCTCAGAAACCAGATTGTACAGGGTAGAAGGTACGGTGGGATTCGAGATGGTCAGTGATCTGTTTGTTGACTAGGCTTTCGAAGACCTTAGATAGGCAGGGCAGGATGGATATAGGTCTGTAACAGTTTGGGTCCAGGGTGTCTCCCCGTTTGAAGAGGGAGATGACTGCGGCAGCTTTCCAATCCTTGGGGATCTCAGACGATATGAAAGAGAGGTTGAACAGGCTGGTAATAGGGGTTGCGACAATGGCGGCGGATACTTTCAGAAATAGAGGGTCCAGATTGTCAAGACCAGCTGATTTGTACGGGTCCAGGTTTTGCAGCTTTTTCAGAACATCTGCAATTTGGGTAAAGGAGAAGCTGGGGAGACTTGGGCGAGTAGCTGCTGCGGGGGAGGGGGGGGGGGGGGCTGTTGGCCGAGGTTGGAGTAGCCAGGAGAAAGGCATGGCCAGCCGTTGTTGGTGATCAGGCCTACCACTGTTGTGTCATTGGTAAACGTAATGATGGTGTTGGAGTCGTGCCTGGCCATGCAGTCATGAGTGAACAGGGAGTACAGGAGGGGAATGAGCACGCACCCCTAAGGGTCCCCCGTTTTTAGGAACAGCGTGGTGGATATGTCGTTACCTACCCTTACCACCTGGGGTGGCCCGTCACGAAGTCCAGGATCCAGTTGCAGAGGCAGGTGTTTAGTCCCAGGGTCAAGACTATGGTGTTGAACACTAAGCTGTAGTCAATGAATAGCATTCTCACATTGGTGTTCATTTTGTCCAGGTGGGAAAGGGCAGTGTGGAATGGGCTGCGCTCCGAGTATCCTGCCTTGGCAAACCGCACTGTTAAGACACTTATGCCCTTTGCAACCACGTACCCATGTGAGAGTGGATTCTCGGCCCTCACTAGCATGAAAACTAATTACAGGCACAGACTGTGTGTGGAAAAAGACTGAGACTCTCTCCAATACAAACCAATATTGCAGAGTTATGTCCATCCTTTCAAGCACACCCTTCTCATTAACCTGTGGTGAGGTATTCACAATTGTGGATGAACAAATAAGGTTTTATATGTTAGATGGCTAAATAAAGAGTAAAATTTGTAATTATTATTATATTATTATTTGTGCCCTGATATTATTTGTGCCCTTTAAGAACACAAATTCTTATGTTTAATAAATGTATTGTAGTGTGTGAATGGCAAGCTTACTACAATGAAAGCAGAAAACAACATTTTAGAGTGCGCTGACCCTGGACCTTGGGAATATAAAGAGTTAGGAAACCACTGTTGTAGATGATATCTTCATTGATCACACCTTTGATTACACATTGGATAAATATTATGGAAATTATAGATTTTCTGTACATTTTTTTGCATAATGTAAGTGTATTGGCTAACGTGAAAACGGTGTAATCTACTGTAATTTACAGTACTGTAGCATATCACTTACAGCACTTCTCAGGGCCATTTGAAACACGTATCTTGCATTGTTTAATGGATTAACTGGTAGTTAAAATGAATACATTGAAAACATATTTTAATGTTGTGTTTTGAGGGTTAAACCAATGTTCTCATTACATTTCACAATAAACTTACTGTACATTTTGAATCAATGGTTGTGTGGTGAGAGATATTTACAATCCAAATGAATGCACAATGACAGGTTTTGAATGAAAGACTGGCTGTGTTTCAAGAGTGACCGGTTTGGAGTTTTGTACTAAGATTTGTGAAAATATTACCAAAGCAAATAAAACATCTGTAATTATGAGAGAAATAATGAGGATTAATGATTGAAAGAAACAGCAGCAACCTTTTGTCAGCAGCAGCAGCAGTGTTAGTTAGGCCTGCAGCAGCAGTGTTAGTTAGTCTGCAGCAGTAGTGTTAGTTAGCCTGCAGCAGCAGTGTTAGTTAGCCTGCAGCAGCAGTGTTAGTTAGCCTGCAGCAGTAGTGTTAGTTATCCTGCAGCAGCAGTGTTAGTTATCCTGCAGCAGCAGTGTTAGTTATCCTGCAGCAGCAGTGTTAGTTAGCCTGAAGCAGCAGCAGTATTAGTTAGCCTGCAGTAGCAGTGTTAGTTAGCCAGCAGCAGCAGCAGTGTTAGTTAGCCTGCAGCAGCAGTGTTAGTCAGCCTGCAGCAGCAGTGTTAGTTAGTCAGCAGCAGCAGCAGTATTAGTTATCCTGCAGTAGCAGGGTTAGTTAGCCTGCAGTAGCAGTGTTAGTTAGCCTGCAGCAGCAGTGTTAGTTAGCCTGCAGCAGCAGTATTAGTTAGCCTGCAGTAGCAGTGTTAGTTAGCCTGCAGCAGCAGCAGTGTTAGTTAGTCAGCAGCAGCAGTGTTAGTTAGCCTGCAGCAGCAGTATTACTTAGCCTGCAGTAACAGTGTTAGTTAGCCTGCAGCAGCAGTGTTAGTTAGCCTGCAGCAGTGGTGTTAGTTTGCCAGCAGCAGTAGTGTTAGTTAACCTGCAGCAGCAGTGTTAGTTAGTCAGCAGCAGCAGCAGTATTAGTTATCCTGCAGTAGCAGTGTTAGTTAGCCTGCAGCAGCAGTGTTAGTTAGCCTGCAGCAGCGGTGTTAGTTAGCCAGCAGCAGCAGTGTTAGTTAGCCAGCAGCAGTAGCAGTGTTAGTTAGCCAGCAGCAGCAGTATTAGTTATCCTGCAGTAGCAGCAGTATTAGTTATCCTGCAGCAGCAGTGTTAGTTAGCCAGCAGCAGCAGTGTTAGTTAGCCTGCAGTAGCAGCAGTGTTAGTTAGCCTGCAGCAGCAGTGTTAGTTAGCCTGCAGTAGCAGTGTTAGTTAGTCTGCAGCAGCAGCAGTGTTAGTTAGTCTGCAGCAGCAGCAGTATTAGTTATCCTGCAGCAGCAGTGTTAGTTAGTCTGCAGCAGCAGCAGTGTTAGTTAGTCTGCAGCAGCAGCAGTATTAGTTAGCCTTCAGCAGCAGCAGTGTTAGTTAGCCTGCAGTAGCAGTGTTAGTTAGCCAGCAGCAGCAGTGTTAGTTAGTCAGCAGCAGCAGCAGTATTAGTTATCCTGCAGTAGCAGTGTTAGTTAGCCTGCAGCAGCAGTGTTAGTTAGCCTGCAGCAGTGGTGTTAGTTAGCCAGCAGCAGTAGTGTTAGTTAACCTGCAGCAGCAGTATTAGTTAGCCTGCAGCAGCAGTATTAGTTAGCCTGCAGTAACAGTGTTAGTTAGCCTGCAGCAGCAGTGTTAGTTAGCCTGCAGCAGTGGTGGTAGTTAGCCAGCAGCAGTAGTGTTAATTAGCCTGCAGCAGCAGTGTTAGTTAGTCAGCAGCAGCAGCAGTATTAGTTATCCTGCAGCAGTGTTAGTTAGCCTGCAGCAGCAGTGTTAGTTAGCCAGCAGCAGCAGTATTAGTTAGTCAGCAGCAGCAACAGTATTAGTTAGTCTGCAGCAGCAGCAGTATTAGTTAGTCTGCAGCAGCAGCAGTATTAGTTCGTCAGCAGCAGCAGCAGTATTCGTTAGTCAGCAGCAGCAGCAGCAGTATTAGTTAGCCTGCAGCAGTGTTAGTTAGTCTGCAGCAGTAGCAGTGTTAGTTAGCCTGCAACAGCAGTGTTAGTTAGTCTGCAGCAGTAGCAGTGTTAGTTAGTCAGCAGCAGCAGCAGTATTAGTTAGCCTGCAGCAGTGTTAGTTAGTCTGCAGCAGTACCAGTGTTAGTTAGCCTGCAGCAGCAGCAGTGTTAGTTAGTCTGCAGCAGCAGCAGTATTAGTTAGTCTGCAGCAGCAGCAGTGTTAGTTAGTCTGCAGCAGCAGCAGTATTAGTTAGTCTGCAGCAGCAGCAGTATTAGTTAGCCAGCAGCAGCAGCAGTATTAGTTAGTCTGCAGCAGCAGCAGTATTAGTTAGTCAGCAGCAGCAGCAGTATTAGTTAGTCTGCAGCAGCAGCAGTATTAGTTAGCCAGCAGCAGCAGCAGTATTAGTTAGTCAGCAGCAGCAGTATTAGTTAGTCTGCAGCAGCAGCAGTATTAGTTAGTCAGCAGCAGCAGCAGTATTAGTTAGTCAGCAGCAGTGTTAGTTAGTCTGCAGCAGCAGCAGTATTAGTTAGCCTGCAGCAGCAGTGTTAGTTAGTCTGCAGCAGCAGCAGTATTAGTTAGCCTGCAGCAGCAGCAGTATTAGTTAGTCTGCAGCAGCAGCAGTATTAGTTAGTCAGCAGCAGTGTTAGTTAGTCTGCAGCAGCAGCAGTATTAGTTAGCCTGCAGCAGCAGTGTTAGTTAGTCTGCAGCAGCAGCAGTATTAGTTAGCCTGCAGCAGCAGTAGTATTAGTTAGTCTGCAGCAGCAGTGTTAGTGAGGGATTCATCAGCCCTATTGGTTACATATTTCTTATGTTTTAACTTTTCTAAGCTTAGCACAAAACTCCAAACTGGTAACACTTGTAATGCTGCAAGTTTTTATATTCAAAACCTTTTCATTGTGCATTCATTTTGTTTGGAGACATCTTCCACCACACCATTGATCCAAAAGGTAATCTTACTGTGAAATACCATGAGAACATTGATTTAATCACCAAAACACAACATAATTATATCTTCTCAATTTAGTTGTTTGAACAACCAGTTAATCCAATAGCAACAAATACAAGGTACATCTTACAAAACTGCACTTTGAATGTGACATGCTTCAGTACTGTAAATTAATAGTACATTACACTGTTTTCACATTAGGCAACAAAATTGAATTTCTATGTGTATCCCATGTGTGATCAAAGGAGTGATCATTGAATACATCTTTCACAATCATTGATGCAAAAAATAAATGTATTGTTCAGATATAATTCCACCATAGGTGTGCAGTAATCAAATGAAATGAATGAAAGCAACTGTTTATCAGCCACTAGTTTGCTTCAAGCCTGTCTTGAGCATTTGGCCATAGGTTCTCACAGACATTGCAGTAAATGTCTTCATTGTTCATGCACCTGGGGAAAAACCTTTTGGCGTGGAGCATCCATGCCTGACAGTCTGGATGGATGTAATTGCATGTCACACCCTGACCATAGGTTGCTTTGTATGTTTCTATGTTTTGTTTGGTCAGGGTGTGATCTGAGTGGGCATTCTATGTTGTATGTCTAGTTTGTCTGTTTCTGTGTTTGGCCTGATATGGTTCTCAATCAGAGGTAGGTGTTAGTCATTGTCTCTGATTGGGAACCATATTTAGGTAGCCTGTTTGTCATTGTCTCTGATTGGGAACCATATTTAGGTAGCCTGTTTGTCATTGTGGGTTGTGGGTGATTTTTTATGTTATGTTGCTTGTTAGCACAGTGTTTCAGTAGCGTCACGGTTGTCACTTTGTTATTTTGTAGAGTTCAGTTTTTCCATTAAAATGACGAACATTTACCACGCCGCATCTTGGTCCGATCCTTACTCCTCTTCAGACGAAGAGGAGGAAATCTGCCGTGACATTGCATACCTCATCCATGGCCTGAAGGAGGGTGGCACACTCATTGGGATTATACACCTTCTATGTAATCATGTATTTTACAGTATTGTAGTGATCCTGTTTGGCACAGTTAGTAAGAGCATGGCCCCAGCACCACAAGAGTGGTGGTTTCGTTTCCCAGTTCCAACTGGGGTCACATCCCCTTCAAATCTCCTATCAACTGCATTACATGCAGTACATCTCTGATCTTGTCAATACCAGATTTTTGAACTTTACTATGAAGTAAAATCATAATAGCCACAACAGTAAATTACATTATACATCATACTTTATATGTTTATACTATACAAACAATCATTTTCATCATATAGTTCTCAAAATCTGTTGTAGAACAACCTGTTTAAAATGTATAGGTTTGTGATTATTAATTAAGATCAGTCGGAGTAAGTAATAGTAAAATCAAAGTCAAGTGAAAATGGGCTTAATTTTGAAACAACTGCCATTTGATGATCTGTTTTGCGTTTCATACTAAGACTTGTGAATATGTACCACTTGTGAAAATTGCACCAAAGCGATTGAAAAAAAATGTAATTAAAACTTCACTGACCTTGGAGCTGGACTGTCAGTCACAGCACACTGCCAGCAATTAGATATCGTCACAACAGCTCAAAATATATTAGGACTTCTTACTATTAGTATTAAAGTGTCTGTCCCTCTCTCTTTCACTGTTCTTTTAGGGGTGGGTTCTCTGAGACAGATTAAGCCTAATCCTGGGCTACAAATAATTTTAGATGGAGATTCTCCAGGTTTGATCTGTGTCCAAGAAACCATCGCTAAATCCCTGTTGATTTCTCTGTTTCACACTTTCTCTTTCTTTCAGACATACACGTTAGGGAAACAGGATGAGTGGTGGAAGCTCCCTCAGGCCCTTTGGGATAGGTTAGGGTTAGAAAAAAAGGGACCTCCATGGAAGAGAGGGAGGAGAGAAAGAGAAAGGAGAGGGGGATGCAGATGACAGAAGGACCCCCCCTACACACACACACACACACAGGATGACAGCTATCCCAGCATGCCTCAGTGCTCAGCTCCCTGTTCCATTCAGACAGATACACTGACAGCTCCTCATATCTACAGACACCCCATCTGTACACACACACACACACACACACACACACACACACACACACACACACACACACACACACACACACACACACACACACACACACACACACACGCACACACACACGCACACACACACACACACACACACACACACACAGGGAGGTTTTGATCTTAACTGTTCTGTCTCTCAGAGATGTGTATTATGGAATTTTACTCAGCCAAGAGCACAACAAAAGGTTTTATTCATCTCGTATTTCTTCTCCCAGAAAACTGTTTACAGGACTCAGACAAACATCCTCACACATCCACTAGAACAATAGCTCCATGTGTCAATCAAACCACAGTTGTTTTCTGTGTGAATTCACTAGATAATATTTCACTGAGGATTTTGGGTTGTGGAAGGGAGTCCCTGCTCTTGTGTGTGTGTGTCACGCTAACTCCCTTTCTAAACCATAACCACATCCTCTCTGATGTTCAGTCTGGCTTTAGATCAGGTCACAGATGCATCAGCACCTCCATGAAGGTACTCAATGACATCCTCGCTGCAGCGTAGCCTAGTGGTTAGAGCGTTGGACTAGTAACCGGAAGGTTGCGAGTTCAAACCCCCGAGCTGACAAGGTACAAATCTGTCGTTCTGCCCCTGAGCAGGCAGTTAACCCACTGTTCCCAGGCCGTCATTGAAAATAAGAATATGTTCTTAACTGACTTGCCTGGTTAAATAAAGGTAAAATAAAAAAATTAAAATTAAAATTAAATAGACAATAAACACTACTTGGTGGCCATTTTCATGGACCTAACCAAGGCATTTGACTCAGTCAACCACATCATCCTGCTCAACAGACTGGAAGACATAGGCCTCTCACAGGAATGCCTGGCCTGGATCTCAGATTATTTAATGCACTAAACACAGCCAGTGAAGTAATGAGAATCTACACCACTGCAAGTCACCATGGGTGTCCCTCAAGGATCCATTCTAGGCCCCACCCTCTTCTCAATTTATAAAAATAATGTTTTACAAAGCGTTAATGAGTCCTTCATACCCCTCTCTGCCGATGACACCATTCTCTATGCATCTGGACCCTCCTTGGACTCTATAAGAACAAGCCTCCAATCAAGATTTACTCACATCCAGCACACCTTCCTTAACCTGCCCCTCCTCCTCAACACAAACAAAACAAAAGGCTGTTCAGTGGTAGGAATTGCTAGGCCCGACCACCGATAACGATGAGCCAGCCTATAGGGAGGAGGTCAGATACCTGGCCGAGTGGTGCCAGAATAACAACCTATCCCTCAATGTAACCAAGCCACCCCTGTCATAGACTGTTCTCTCTACTACCGCATGGCAAGCGGTACCCGAGTGCCAAGTCTAGGACAAAAAGGTTTCTCAACAGTTTTTACCCTCTAGCCATAAGACTCCTGAACAGGTAATCAGATGGCTACCTGGACTATTTACATTGTGTGTGTCCACCAACCCCTCTTTTACGCTGCTGCTACTCTCTATTTCTCACATATGCATTGTCACATTAACTATACATTCATGTACATATGTACATACTGCCTCAATTGGGCCGACCAACCAGTGCTCCGAGACAGTGGCTAACCGGGCTATCTGCATTGTGACCCACCCACCAGCCACCACCCGCCAACCCCTCTTTACGCTACTGTTACCTACATGTACATACTACCTCAATCAGCCCGACGAATCGGTGTCTGTATGTAGCCTCGCTACTTTTATAACCTCGCTACTGTATATCGCCTCACTACTGTATATAGCCTCGCTACTGTTATAGCCTCGCTACTGTATATCGCCTCGCTACTGTTATTCACTAGCTTTTTACTGTTGTTTTATTTCTTTACTTACCTATTGTTTACCTAATACCTTTTTGCACTATTGGTTAGAGCCTGTAAGTAAGCATTTCTCTGTAAGGTCTACTACACCTGTTGTGTTCGGCGCACGTGACAAATACAATTTGATTTGATTTGATTCCAGTGGAAAAATCCCATCAACCCTCCCCTTAACATCTACTCACTAGATGGGTCTGCCCTGGAGTTTGTCAGATCATACAAATCCATGGGTATCTGGCTGGACACGGCACTATCATTCCACACACACACATAAATAATCTTCAAGCAAAGGTCAAGTCCAGAATAGGCTTTCTCTACCGGAACAATTCTTCATTCACACACTCTGCTAAATACACCCTGGTAATATACCCTGGTCCAAATGACAATACTCCCATCCTGGAATATCGTGATGTCATCTAAAGGATGGCCCCAAAGTCCACACTCAACAAACTGGACGTGCTTTATCCCTCTGCCATACGCTTTGTCACTAGTGGACCTTTCCAAACCCATCACTGTGATCCATTAACTGGCCATTCCTACATGTACGACGTCAAACCCACTAGCTCACATTTATATACAAATCCTTCCTGGGCAAGACTGCTCTTTATCTCAGCTCACAACTAAGAGCCCCCCATCACCAACAGCAACCTGAGATCCAACAATTAGATAAACCTGGCAATCCCCAAGACACGCAGTATCTTTGGTGAAATGTTTTTCAATTCTCCACTGCTAGAGACTAGACCATCCTTCAAAAAACATTGAAACCAAGCTATTTTGTGTCCATTGGTACTTTAACAAACAAACAGTCTGAGATTTTAACTGATAACTGCATGTGTTTTTCCCCTGCCTCTTAAATTATGTTTATTACTGAATGTTTACTGAGTGTTTTACTGAATGTCTTACTGACTACTTTGCTGACTGTTTTACTGGCTGTTTTACTGAGTGTTTTACTGAGTGTTTTACTGAATGTCTTACTGACTACTTTACTGACTGTTTTACTGACTGTTTTACTGCTTTACTGAATGTCTTACTGACTACTTTAGTGCTTTACTGAATGTCTTACTGACTGTTTTACTGACTATTTTACTGACTGTTTTACTGAATGTCTTACTGACAACTTTACTGACTGTTTACTGCTTTACTGAATGTCTTCCTGACTGTTTACTGACTGTTTTACTGACATTGCTTTACGTGTATTTCTGACTGTTGTTTGTATGCTGATCAAACTGTGTGTGTGTGTGTGTGTGTGTGTGTGTGTGTGTGTGTGTGTGTGTGTGTGTGTGTGTGTGTGTGTGTGTGTGTGTGTGTGTGTGTGTTTGTGTGTCTGCCAGCAATATAGCTGACACTGCCACCAGAATTTAAGGCACCCATCAATCTGCAATGTACACACACACACACACACACACACACACACACACACACACACACACACACACACACACACACACACACACACACACACACACACGCACGCACGCACGCACGCACGCACGCACGCACGCACGCACGCACGCACGCACGCACACACACACGCGTGGGCGCGCAAATATGCATGCACGCACACTAGAGATGTAGGTTGGGGAGTGATTTGGTTTGTTTACTGTGAGGCTGTGATCACATCTGCATAACACTGATAGGCCTCCCTGGAGAACCAATAGAACGGCAGAGATCTGTCAGGCCCCGCTGACTTCCAAGTTAAAAATATTATATCCGTTACAGCAGCCTGAACTGGCTGTAACCTTGACAACCTGATCATTTACCCTGACAATAATGCCATCATCAGCCAGATGCAGAGAGAACTGGTGCATGGGGTTATAGGGGTGAGTGAGGGAGAGGGAGAGGGAGAGAGATGGCTAACCATCTCCAGAGAATAACCCTCCCAAGTACTCAGGCCTTTATTCTTCCTCTCCAGAGTAGAGCTGACGGTTTCCTCCAGAAACAACCCCCAGAGAGACTACAATAAAAAGGGAACTCCACATCCCTCTCTACTCCTCTCTTCTTCCCCCTCTCCTCTCCTCTTCCCCCTCTCCTCTCCTCTTCCCCCTCTCCTCTCGCCTCCTCCTCTCTTCTCCACACACAAGAAAATTAATATTCATACCAACAAGAGAAAGTGCATAAAAATGGCCTGCTGTGAAAGATACGTTTTGATATTCCACAACTTCCGTCTTGTATTTCAGTGTAGTTATTAAACAAGGGAGTGTCATAGAGAGGATGAGAAGAGTTTGTAAGAACATGGATATTACTGTATGGGGAGCATCAGAATACAAATAGTTAGACAGACAAAGGGGTGGATAAGTCCATTACCATGGCTCCAATATACAGCATATCAGACTGACTCCCACAGCCTCAAAGGGACTGATAGCTCTGTAGTTTATCACAGAGGAACAAAGACACGGTAGATATCTCTGTCATCTAAGTCATCTCTGTCATTTCTGTTATCAATGTCATCACTGTTATCTCCTTTCACCCACCTGACCCAGCTCAGCAGTCACCATCAGGGATGTAGTGGGAGATGATTGAGATCGGTAAGAGGTGCTGAGTAACAGAAATGCTAACAGGAACAATAATTGAGTGTAATAGTTAGCGAGTTGATATAAGCCTATACACAACTCAGTCTTTCAGGTACTGTATATGATTCATTGCCGTCAGTCAGAGACTTGGGTGAAACTTCAAGTGTGGATTGTATGTGGATCTCAAGTCAGGAAAACGTCAGAAATAAAAATGTGCTCTAACCTAGTGAACTCTCCCTCTGTATCTATTTTGGGCTTACATACAGTACACTAAACCAGGGCTCTCCACCCGGTTCCTGGAGAGATGTAGGTTTTTGCCCCAACACCAGTTGTAACTAACCTGGTTCAGTTTATCAACTAGTAAATTATTAGAATCAGGTGCGCTAGATTAGGGTTGGAGCAAAAACCTACACGACTGTAGCTCTCCAGGAACAGGGTTGGAGAGTCCTGCACTAAACATACTGACCTACTAACAGACATACTTCAAAGTGTGTCAGTAAAGTGTTGGAATGCAGCCTTCATCTATGAGGTCAGAAGGAACAGAGAGGTCCATTTGACCCTCTTAAGGAACCTCCCTCATTACCAGGCCTGTCAGACACAGATAGACAGATAGGAACCACTGACATGTATACAGTTCCACCTTAAATGGTTTGGCACCACACCACTTATACATATTTAACACCAGGGCTTTAAAGGCTTCTGGATCAGGGATGCCTGGCTAGTCAGCTGGGCTACTGGCTTTAACCGACTTATCTTCTAGTTCAACAGCTCTTATTCCCTCCTTTATGTGTTTATGATGGGGCCAAGGGAGGAGTGGAGTGTGTGGGGAGGAACTAGAGACAGGATGTGAGGGTGTGGAGAGGAAGTAGAGACAGGGTGTGGGGTGTGGGGAGGAAGAAGAGACAGGATGTGAGGGTGAAGGGAGGAAGTAGAGACAGGATGTGAGGGTGAAGGGAGGAAGTAGAGACAGGATGTGAGGGTGAAGGGAGAAAGTAGAGACAAGATGTGAGGGTGAAGGGAGGAAATAGAGACAGGATGTGAGTGTGTGGGGAGGAAGTAGAGACAGGATGTGAGGGTGTGGAGAGGAAGTAGAGACAGGATGTAATGTTGTGGGGAGGAAGATGAGACAGGATGTAAGGATGAAGGGAGGAAGTAGAGACAGGATGTGAGTTGGTGAGGAGGAAGTAGAGACAGGGTGTGAGGGTGTGGGGAGGAAGTAGATACAGGATGTGAAGGTGTGGGGAGGAATTAGAGACAGGATGTGAGGGTGTGGGGAGGAGTGTTAGGGGGTTAGTTAGTGGGGCTCATTGGGTTGAGGCCTAAAAAGAGGGCCTGTTTTATTACCAGCCAGAGGTTACTGATAGAGAGACTTTAGAGCTAAACTCTCTCTTTCACACTTTCCCCCCTCTGTCCCTCTCTATTTTTCCCTCTTTCCCTCTTTCTCTCTCCTTGGCATCACTGAAAGGTTTGTCTAACTGAAACTACCACTTTGTCCTCTTGCTCCAAGCAATTATTAGTGTGTGTGTGTGTGTGTGTGTGTGTGTGTGTGTGTGTGTGTGTGTGTGTGTGTGTGTGTGTGTGTGTGTGTGTGTGTGTGTGTGTGTGTGTGTGTGTGTGTGTGTGTGTGTGTGTGTGTGTGTGTGTGTGCATGTGCCTGCATGCGTAAATGTGTGTGTGTGCGTGCATGCGTGTGTGTGTGTGTGAGTGTTTCTCACTCAGAGGGCATCGTTATCAGAGGGCAGTGGGTAACAGTCCATACCTACCATTGTGAACTTCATCAATAACAACAAGGTGACATCAACCACCCCTGAATAGAGTCCTCTAGATCAGTGGTTCACAAACTTTTTATAGGCCTGATCACCGACAATGACGAGACAGCCTATAGGGAGGAAGTCAGGGACCTGGCCGGGTGGTGCCAGAATAACAACCTATCCTTCAACGTAACCAAGACTAAGGAGCTGATTGTGGGCTACAGGAAAAGGAGGACCGAGCACGCCCCCATTCTCTTTGACGGGGCTGCAGTGGAGCAGGTTGAGAGCTTCAAGTTCCTTTGTGTCCACATCGACAACAAACTAGAATGGTCCAAATTACACCAAGACAGTCGTGAAGAGGGCACGACAAAACCTATTCCCCCTCACCATATAAGATGCTTCTAGCCCCTTCATATTAATGGTATCTGTTGCTTTTATACATCTCTTACGACTTGAAAGTCATCTTAATTCTCTGTCATGTTTTGTTTCTAAATGTCTGCGCAAGAGTGAAGGTTTCATTGAGTTGTGAGATAGTACTTTTGTACATGTAACACACTGTGGCTGAGGAAAGGCACTACTTCCAATATAAGTGAACCACAAATCAATGTAGTGCTCATAATATTTCGATGGTCCAACGTCCCTGTTGTTGTTCGGTGCTTTCCCGGGTAAGGCGGCAGTAGCTCTTTAGGCTGCTTCCTATTCACAATTGTCAGTGTTCATGCTAGCTGGGCTAACAACAAATGTAGAATTACTGATGCTAGCATTAAATGTGCTTGTGGAAGCAGAACAGGTTGTGTCGTCGACAGGTGCATGTGTAGTACTGCTGGTAGTAGCCTGGGTCTCGACCCCGCCCTGTGCAACTGGATCCTGGACTTCCTGACGGGCTGCCCCCAGGTGGGGTCTGCAAGTCTACAGGATTTTTCCATGATAAGAGCTGGGCAGCCACACATGTTGATGTTAATGAAGACCAGTGTGCTGTTATTGTTATTCATGTTATAGGCGGGGATTCAATCAAATGTTGGCTACAATGAGCATTGTCAGCTGTCTTGTGCTCTGCTCTGTAATGCGCTTTGATTAAATCCCGGCCATAGGCTCTTTCTGCTAGAGGACAGAATATGTTGATGTCCACATAGACCAGTGTGCTGTGGTACTGTATTGTTTTGTGTTGTTTTCTACCCTGATGTAATTCTCTCTGCTGGAGAACAGATAAACTACCCAGACCCTGGAGATTAGAGACTGTCAGGAATCTTGGAACACCAAGCTACGATGGAAAACTGGTGTCTGGCACTGGACAGCTCCCCAACGCCAGGCCTCCACTATGGCTGGAGCGCAGAAGGTATGTGTATGTGTGTGTGTGTGAGTGTGTATTTGTGTTTATTTGTGTGTGTGTGGGGGGCATGTTCCGGTTGCCATCTGCAAGCCCCAGGGAGCATAGCACACACACACACAAACACACACACACTACTGAACTGGTGGTGGTGAGGGGTGGTTTATACAGACTAAACTGAAATGACACTAAGACAAAAGAGCACAGTCCCACTACATCCAGCTCTGAGGTGAACAACACACTCAGTACAATACTGAATATCTACTAATATATGATCTACTACACTGCAACACTACAGATCATAGAGGATAGAACACTACAACACTACAGATTATAGAAGATAGAACACTACAACACTACAGATCATAGAAGATAGAACACTACAACACTACAGATTATAGAAGATAGAACACTACAACACTACAGATCATAGAAGATAGAACACTACAACACTACAGATCATAAAATATAGAACACTACAACACTACAACACTACAGATCATAGAAGATAGAACACTACAACACTACAGATTATAGAAGATAGAACACTACAACACTACAGATTATAGAAGATAGAACACTACAACACTACAGATTATAGAAGATAGAACACTACAACACTACAGATTATAGAAGATAGAACACTACAACACTACAGATTATAGAAGATAGAACACTACAACACTACAGATCATAGAATATAGAACACTACAACACTACAGATCATAGAAGATAGAACACTACAACACTACAGATTATAGAAGATAGAACACTACAACACTACAGATCATAGAAGATAGAACACTACAACACTACAGATAATAGAATATAGAACACTACAACACTACAGATCATAGAAGATAGAACACTACAACACTACAGATCATAGAATATAGAACACTGCAACACTACAGATCATAGAAGATAGAAAACTACAACACTACAGATTATAGAAGATAGAACACTACAACACTACAGATCATAGAAGATAGAAAACTACAACACTACAGATTATAGAATATAGAACACTGCGAAACAAAAACAACAATATTGCAGGTCTGAGATACTGCAGATATTACAACCCTGTGCTATTAGATACTACAACCCTGTGCTCTTAGATACTACAACCCTGTGATATTAGATACTACAACCCTGTGATATTAGATACTACAACCCTGTGATATTAGATACTACAACCCTGTTATATTAGATACTACAACCCTGTTATATTAGATATTACAACCCTGTGCTATTAGATACTACAACCCTGTGATATTAGATACTACAACCCTGTGATATTAGATACTACAACCCTGTGATATTAGATACTACAACCCTGTGATATTAGATACTACAACCCTATGATATTAGATATTACAACCCCTGTGATATCACATACTACAACCCTGTGATATTAGATATTACAACCCTTTGATATTAAATATTACAACCCTGTGATATTAGATACGACAACCCTGTGATATTAGATACTACAACCCTGTGATATTAGATACTACAACCCTGTGATATTAGATACTACAACCCTGTGATATTAGATACTACAACCCTGTGTTATTAGATACTACAACCCTATTAGATACTACAACCCTGTGATATTAGATACTACAACCCTGTGATATTAGATACTACAACCCTGTGATATTAGATACTACAACCCTGTGATATTAGATACTACAACCCTGTGATATTAGATATTAGGTTCAACCCTGAAGGTCATAGGTACACTATAACTAGCTGGTCAGTGGTATTAGACTGTACAGTAGTCAGATCTGTGAAATGAGGACCATTTGACCACAGAGCTGTTGAATAATAGACAGGCTCTTGTATAATTTCTCAGATGTGCCGTAGTGCATTCAGCTTGAAGGAATATCATATATGAAATATGAATGACTGGGACACAAGGAGAATATAAATACACCATATTGTTGTTGCCAGGGACAAATGAAAGCTTCATATCTTTTCACACACGCGTGCATAAACATTATTGCTGCCTGAAAGACACATGCATAAAATGTATGATCATCTGAAGAAGTAAAGACAGTATTGAATAGAATGTCACTGTGTGATTGTGTGAAATGTGAAAGCTATACTGTCCACTAGGGGTCTTCTAGTTTAAATTGCTGACTCAGACTCTATTTTAATTTGAAGCCTTTCCCAAAGCTTAACCCTAACCTTAACCATTCAGAATTTATGCCTAAACGTATGTTTAACTCTAATCTTAACCATTCAGAATTTATGCCTAAACGTATGTTTAACCCTAACCTTAACCATTCAGAATTTATGCCTAAACGTATGTTTAACCCTAATCTTAACCATTCAGAATTTATGCCTAAACATATGTTTAACCCTAATCTTAACCATTCATAATTAATTAATAAAACTAACTTTTAGTTTCACTTTTGTGGAGTTTAACAAACAGCTAAGATAGGGCACCACATGGCTTAATTAAATGGTCAAGGCACAGCATAATTCTGTTACTGCAGTTACACCACGGGTTGGCGTTTTATTTGGAAATTGGGTTTACCATCCTTGGGTGGTAACACTGGGAAAGGACCATTAGGGGACTGGGAGAGACTCAGACACCAAAACAGGACTACGTCTTAAATGGCACCCTATTCCCAATATTCTGGTCATAAGTAATGCACTATATAGGAAATAGGGTGCCATTAGAGACGCACTTCAGGGATGAAAGCATGACTGGTCTGCAGGTACTGTATCTATAATACTGCACAGACTGTCCCCTAGCCAGAGCAGAGAAAGGCCTTACTGGGAAGTCTGGGGAGAAACAGTAGGATAGACTAGGAGAGGAGGAGACTGGGGAGAAACAGTAGGATAGACTAGGAGAGGAGGAGACTGGGGAGAAACAGTAGGATAGACTAGGGGAGGAGGAGACTGGGGAGAAACAGTAGGATAGACTAGGAGAGGAGGAGACTGGGGAGAAACAGTAGGATAGACTAGGAGAGGAGGAGACTGGGGAGAAACAGTAGGATAGACTAGGGGAGGAGGAAACTGGGGAGAAACAGTCGGATAGACTAGGAGAGGAGGAGAAACAGTAGGATAGACTAGGAGAGGAGGAGACTGGGGAGAAACAGTAGGATAGACTAGGAGAGGAGGAGACTGGGGAGAAACAGTAGGATAGACTAGGAGAGGAGGAGACTGGGGAGAAACAGTAGGATAGACTAGGGGAGGAGGAGACTGGGGAGAAACAGTAGGATAGACTAGGAGAGGAGGAGACTGGGGAGAAACAGTAGGATAGACTAGGAGAGGAGGAGACTGGGGAGAAACAGTAGGATCGACTAGGGGAGGAGGAGACTGGGGAGAAACAGTCGGATAGACTAGGAGAGGAGGAGAAACAGTAGGATAGACTAGGAGAGGAGGAGACTGGGGAGAAACAGTAGGATAGACTAGGGGAGGAGGAGACTGGGGAGAAACAGTAGGATAGACTAGGAGAGGAGGAGAAACAGTAGGATAGACTAGGAGAGGAGGAGAAACAGTCGGATACACTAGGAGAGGAGAAGACTGGGGAGAAACAGTAGGATAGACTAGGAGAGGAGGAGACTGCGGAGAAACAGTAGGATAGACTAGGGGAGGAGGAGACTGGGGAGAAACAGTAGGATAGACTAGGAGAGGAGGAGACTGAGGAGAAACAGTAGGATAGACTAGGAGAGGAGGAGACTGGGGAGAAACAGTAGGATACACTAGGGGAGGAGGAGACTGGGGAGAAACAGTAGGATAGACTAGGAGAGGAGGAGACTGGGGTGAAACAGTAGGATAGACTAGGGGAGGAGGAGACTGGGGAGAAACAGTAGGATAGACTAGGAGAGGAGGAGACTGGGGAGAAACAGTAGGATACACTAGGAGAGGAGGAGACTGGGGAGAAACAGTAGGATAGACTAGGGGAGGAGGAGACTGGGGAGAAACAGTCGGATAGACTAGGAGAGGAGGAGAAACAGTAGGATAGACTAGGAGAGGAGGAGACTCGGGAGAAACAGTAGGATAGACTAGGAGAGGAGGAGACTGGGGAGAAACAGTAGGATAGACTAGGAGAGGAGGAGACTGGGGAGAAACAGTAGGATAGACTAGGGGAGGAGGAGACTGGGGAGAAACAGTAGGATAGACTAGGAGAGGAGGAGACTGGGGAGAAACAGTAGGATAGACTAGGAGAGGAGGAGACTGGGGAGAAACAGTAGGATCGACTAGGGGAGGAGGAGACTGGGGAGAAACAGTCGGATAGACTAGGAGAGGAGGAGAAACAGTAGGATAGACTAGGAGAGGAGGAGACTGGGGAGAAACAGTAGGATACACTAGGGGAGGAGGAGACTGGAGAGAAACAGTATGATAGACTAGGAGAGGAGGAGAAACAGTAGGATAGACTAGGAGAGGAGGAGAAACAGTCGGATACACTAGGAGAGGAGAAGACTGGGGAGAAACAGTAGGATAGACTAGGAGAGGAGGAGACTGCGGAGAAACAGTAGGATAGACTAGGGGAGGAGGAGATTGGGGAGAAACAGTAGGATAGACTAGGATAGGAGGAGACTGAGGAGAAACAGTAGGATAGACTAGGAGAGGAGGAGACTGGGGAGAAACAGTAGGATACACTAGGGGAGGAGGAGACTGGGGAGAAACAGTAGGATAGACTAGGAGAGGAGGAGACTGGGGTGAAACAGTAGGATAGACTAGGGGAGGAGGAGACTGGGGAGAAACAGTAGGATAGACTAGGAGAGGAGGAGACTGGGGAGAAACAGTAGGATACACAAGGAGAGGAGGAGACTGGGGAGAAACAGTAGGATACACTAGGAGAGGAGGAGACTGAGGAGAAACAGTAGGATAGACTAGGAGAGGAGGAGACTGGGGAGAAACAGTCGGATAGACTAGGAGTGGAGGAGACTGGGGAGAAACAGTAGGATAGACTAGGGAGGAGGAGACTGGGGAGAAACAGTAGGATAGACTAGGAGAGGAGGAGACTGGGGAGAAACAGTAGGATACACTAGGAGAGGAGGAGACTGGGGAGAAACAGTAGGATAGACTAGGAGAGGAGGAGACTGGGGAGAAACAGTAGCATAGACTAGGAGAGGAGGAGACTGGGGAGAAACAGTAGGATACACTAGGAGAGGAGGAGACTGGGGAGAACCAGTAGGATAGACTAGGAGAGGAGGAGACTGGGGAGAAACAGTAGGATAGACTAGGGGAGGAGGAGACTGGGGAGAAACAGTAGGATAGACTAGGAGAGGAGGAGACTGGGGAGAAACAGTAGGATAGACTAGGAGAGGAGGAGACTGGGGAGAAACAGTAGGATCGACTAGGGGAGGAGGAGACTGGGGAGAAACAGTCGGATAGACTAGGAGAGGAGGAGAAACAGTAGGATAGACTAGGAGAGGAGGAGACTGGGGAGAAACAGTAGGATAGACTAGGGGAGGAGGAGACTGGGGAGAAACAGTAGGATAGACTAGGAGAGGAGGAGAAACAGTAGGATAGACTAGGAGAGGAGGAGAAACAGTCGGATACACTAGGAGAGGAGAAGACTGGGGAGAAACAGTAGGATAGACTAGGAGAGGAGGAGACTGCGGAGAAACAGTAGGATAGACTAGGGGAGGAGGAGACTGGGGAGAAACAGTAGGATAGACTAGGAGAGGAGGAGACTGAGGAGAAACAGTAGGATAGACTAGGGGAGGTGGAGACTGGGAAGAAACAGTAGGATACACTAGGGGAGGTGGAGACTGGGAAGAAACAGTAGGATAGACTAGGAGAGGAGGAGACTGGGGTGAAACAGTAGGATAGACTAGGGGAGGAGGAGACTGGGGAGAAACAGTAGGATAGACTAGGAGAGGAGGAGACTGGGGAGAAACAGTAGGATACACTAGGAGAGGAGGAGACTGGGGAGAAACAGTAGGATACACTAGGAGAGGAGGAGACTGAGGAGAAACAGTAGGATAGACTAGGGGAGGAGGAGACTGGGGAGAAACAGTCGGATAGACTAGGAGAGGAGGAGAAACAGTAGGATAGACTAGGAGAGGAGGAGACTGGGGAGAAACAGTCGGATAGACTAGGAGTGGAGGAGACTGGGGAGAAACAGTAGGATAGACTAGGAGAGGAGGAGACTGGGGTGAAACAGTAGGATAGACTAGGGGAGGAGGAGACTGGGGAGAAACAGTAGGATAGACTAGGATAGGAGGAGACTGAGGAGAAACAGTAGGATAGACTAGGAGAGGAGGAGACTGGGGAGAAACAGTAGGATACACTAGGGGAGGAGGAGACTGGGGAGAAACAGTAGGATAGACTAGGAGAGGAGGAGACTGGGGTGAAACAGTAGGATAGACTAGGGGAGGAGGAGACTGGGGAGAAACAGTAGGATAGACTAGGAGAGGAGGAGAAACAGTAGGATAGACTAGGAGAGGAGGAGACTCGGGAGAAACAGTAGGATAGACTAGGAGAGGAGGAGACTGGGGAGAAACAGTAGGATAGACTAGGAGAGGAGGAGACTGGGGAGAAACAGTAGGATAGACTAGGGGAGGAGGAGACTGGGGAGAAACAGTAGGATAGACTAGGAGAGGAGGAGACTGGGGAGAAACAGTAGGATAGACTAGGAGAGGAGGAGACTGGGGAGAAACAGTAGGATCGACTAGGGAGGAGGAGACTGGGGAGAAACAGTCGGATAGACTAGGAGAGGAGGAGAAACAGTAGGATAGACTAGGAGAGGAGGAGACTGGGGAGAAACAGTAGGATACACTAGGGAGGAGGAGACTGGAGAGAAACAGTATGATAGACTAGGAGAGGAGGAGAAACAGTAGGATAGACTAGGAGAGGAGGAGAAACAGTCGGATACACTAGGAGAGGAGAAGACTGGGGAGAAACAGTAGGATAGACTAGGAGAGGAGGAGACTGCGGAGAAACAGTAGGATAGACTAGGGAGGAGGAGATTGGGGAGAAACAGTAGGATAGACTAGGATAGGAGGAGACTGAGGAGAAACAGTAGGATAGACTAGGAGAGGAGGAGACTGGGGAGAAACAGTAGGATACACTAGGGGAGGAGGAGACTGGGGAGAAACAGTAGGATAGACTAGGAGAGGAGGAGACTGGGGTGAAACAGTAGGATAGACTAGGGGAGGAGGAGACTGGGGAGAAACAGTAGGATAGACTAGGAGAGGAGGAGACTGGGGAGAAACAGTAGGATACACAAGGAGAGGAGGAGACTGGGGAGAAACAGTAGGATACACTAGGAGAGGAGGAGACTGAGGAGAAACAGTAGGATAGACTAGGAGAGGAGGAGACTGGGGAGAAACAGTCGGATAGACTAGGAGTGGAGGAGACTGGGGAGAAACAGTAGGATAGACTAGGGGAGGAGGAGACTGGGGAGAAACAGTAGGATAGACTAGGAGAGGAGGAGACTGGGGAGAAACAGTAGGATACACTAGGAGAGGAGGAGACTGGGGAGAAACAGTAGGATAGACTAGGAGAGGAGGAGACTGGGGAGAAACAGTAGCATAGACTAGGAGAGGAGGAGACTGGGGAGAAACAGTAGGATACACTAGGAGAGGAGGAGACTGGGGAGAACCAGTAGGATAGACTAGGAGAGGAGGAGACTGGGGAGAAACAGTAGGATAGACTAGGGAGGAGGAGACTGGGGAGAAACAGTAGGATAGACTAGGAGAGGAGGAGACTGGGGAGAAACAGTAGGATAGACTAGGAGAGGAGGAGACTGGGGAGAAACAGTAGGATCGACTAGGGGAGGAGGAGACTGGGGAGAAACAGTCGGATAGACTAGGAGAGGAGGAGAAACAGTAGGATAGACTAGGAGAGGAGGAGACTGGGGAGAAACAGTAGGATAGACTAGGGGAGGAGGAGACTGGGGAGAAACAGTAGGATAGACTAGGAGAGGAGGAGAAACAGTAGGATAGACTAGGAGAGGAGGAGAAACAGTCGGATACACTAGGAGAGGAGAAGACTGGGGAGAAACAGTAGGATAGACTAGGAGAGGAGGAGACTGGGGAGAAACAGTAGGATAGACTAGGAGAGGAGGAGACTGGGGAGAAACAGTAGGATAGACTAGGAGAGGAGGAGACTGAGGAGAAACAGTAGGATAGACTAGGGAGGTGGAGACTGGGAAGAAACAGTAGGATACACTAGGGAGGTGGAGACTGGGAAGAAACAGTAGGATAGACTAGGAGAGGAGGAGACTGGGGTGAAACAGTAGGATAGACTAGGGGAGGAGGAGACTGGGGAGAAACAGTAGGATAGACTAGGAGAGGAGGAGACTGGGGAGAAACAGTAGGATACACTAGGAGAGGAGGAGACTGGGGAGAAACAGTAGGATACACTAGGAGAGGAGGAGACTGAGGAGAAACAGTAGGATAGACTAGGGGAGGAGGAGACTGGGGAGAAACAGTCGGATAGACTAGGAGAGGAGGAGAAACAGTAGGATAGACTAGGAGAGGAGGAGACTGGGGAGAAACAGTCGGATAGACTAGGAGTGGAGGAGACTGGGGAGAAACAGTAGGATAGACTAGGAGAGGAGGAGACTGGGGAGAAACAGTAGGATAGACTAGGAGAGGAGGAGACTGGGGAGAAACAGTAGGATAGACTAGGATAGGAGGAGACTGAGGAGAAACAGTAGGATAGACTAGGAGAGGAGGAGACTGGGGAGAAACAGTAGGATACACTAGGGGAGGAGGAGACTGGGGAGAAACAGTAGGATAGACTAGGAGAGGAGGAGACTGGGGTGAAACAGTAGGATAGACTAGGGGAGGAGGAGACTGGGGAGAAACAGTAGGATAGACTAGGAGAGGAGGAGACTGGGGAGAAACAGTAGGATACACAAGGAGAGGAGGAGACTGGGGAGAAACAGTAGGATACACTAGGAGAGGAGGAGACTGAGGAGAAACAGTAGGATAGACTAGGAGAGGAGGAGACTGGGGAGAAACAGTCGGATAGACTAGGAGTGGAGGAGACTGGGGAGAAACAGTAGGATAGACTAGGGAGGAGGAGACTGGGGAGAAACAGTAGGATAGACTAGGAGAGGAGACTGGGGAGAAACAGTAGGATACACTAGGAGAGGAGGAGACTGGGGAGAAACAGTAGGATAGACTAGGAGAGGAGGAGACTGGGGAGAAACAGTAGCATAGACTAGGAGAGGAGGAGACTGGGGAGAAACAGTAGGATACACTAGGAGAGGAGGAGACTGGGGAGAACCAGTAGGATAGACTAGGAGAGGAGGAGACTGGGGAGAAACAGTAGGATAGACTAGGGAGGAGGAGACTGGGGAGAAACAGTAGGATAGACTAGGAGAGGAGGAGACTGGGGAGAAACAGTAGGATAGACTAGGAGAGGAGGAGACTGGGGAGAAACAGTAGGATCGACTAGGGAGGAGGAGACTGGGGAGAAACAGTCGGATAGACTAGGAGAGGAGGAGAAACAGTAGGATAGACTAGGAGAGGAGGAGACTGGGGAGAAACAGTAGGATAGACTAGGGAGGAGGAGACTGGGGAGAAACAGTAGGATAGACTAGGAGAGGAGGAGAAACAGTAGGATAGACTAGGAGAGGAGGAGAAACAGTCGGATACACTAGGAGAGGAGAAGACTGGGGAGAAACAGTAGGATAGACTAGGAGAGGAGGAGACTGCGGAGAAACAGTAGGATAGACTAGGGAGGAGGAGACTGGGGAGAAACAGTAGGATAGACTAGGAGAGGAGGAGACTGAGGAGAAACAGTAGGATAGACTAGGGAGGTGGAGACTGGGAAGAAACAGTAGGATACACTAGGGAGGAGGAGACTGGGAAGAAACAGTAGGATAGACTAGGAGAGGAGGAGACTGGGGTGAAACAGTAGGATAGACTAGGGGAGGAGGAGACTGGGGAGAAACAGTAGGATAGACTAGGAGAGGAGGAGACTGGGGAGAAACAGTAGGATACACTAGGAGAGGAGGAGACTGGGGAGAAACAGTAGGATACACTAGGAGAGGAGGAGACTGAGGAGAAACAGTAGGATAGACTAGGGGAGGAGGAGACTGGGGAGAAACAGTCGGATAGACTAGGAGAGGAGGAGAAACAGTAGGATAGACTAGGAGAGGAGGAGACTGGGGAGAAACAGTCGGATAGACTAGGAGTGGAGGAGACTGGGGAGAAACAGTAGGATAGACTAGGGGAGGAGGAGACTGGGGAGAAACAGTAGGATAGACTAGGAGAGGAGGAGACTGGGGAGAAACAGTAGGATACACTAGGAGAGGAGGAGACTGGGGAGAAACAGTAGGATAGACTAGGAGAGGAGGAGACTGGGGAGAAACAGTAGCATAGACTAGGAGAGGAGGAGACTGGGGAGAAACAGTAGGATACACTAGGAGAGGAGGAGACTGGGGAGAACCAGTAGGATAGACTAGGAGAGGAGGAGACTGGGGAGAAACAGTAGGATAGACTAGGGGAGGAGGAGACTGGGGAGAAACAGTAGGATAGACTAGGAGAGGAGGAGACTGGGGAGAAACAGTAGGATAGACTAGGAGAGGAGGAGACTGGGGAGAAACAGTAGGATCGACTAGGGGAGGAGGAGACTGGGGAGAAACAGTCGGATAGACTAGGAGAGGAGGAGAAACAGTAGGATAGACTAGGAGAGGAGGAGACTGGGGAGAAACAGTAGGATAGACTAGGGGAGGAGGAGACTGGGGAGAAACAGTAGGATAGACTAGGAGAGGAGGAGAAACAGTAGGATAGACTAGGAGAGGAGGAGAAACAGTCGGATACACTAGGAGAGGAGAAGACTGGGGAGAAACAGTAGGATAGACTAGGAGAGGAGGAGACTGCGGAGAAACAGTAGGATAGACTAGGGGAGGAGGAGACTGGGGAGAAACAGTAGGATAGACTAGGAGAGGAGGAGACTGAGGAGAAACAGTAGGATAGACTAGGGGAGGTGGAGACTGGGAAGAAACAGTAGGATACACTAGGGGAGGTGGAGACTGGGAAGAAACAGTAGGATAGACTAGGAGAGGAGGAGACTGGGGTGAAACAGTAGGATAGACTAGGGAGGAGGAGACTGGGGAGAAACAGTAGGATAGACTAGGAGAGGAGGAGACTGGGGAGAAACAGTAGGATACACTAGGAGAGGAGGAGACTGGGGAGAAACAGTAGGATACACTAGGAGAGGAGGAGACTGAGGAGAAACAGTAGGATAGACTAGGGGAGGAGGAGACTGGGGAGAAACAGTCGGATAGACTAGGAGAGGAGGAGAAACAGTAGGATAGACTAGGAGAGGAGGAGACTGGGGAGAAACAGTCGGATAGACTAGGAGTGGAGGAGACTGGGGAGAAACAGTAGGATAGACTAGGGGAGGAGGAGACTGGGGAGAAACAGTAGGATAGACTAGGAGAGGAGGAGACTGGGGAGAAACAGTAGGATACACTAGGAGAGGAGGAGACTGGGGAGAAACAGTAGGATAGACTAGGAGAGGAGGAGACTGGGGAGAAACAGTAGCATAGACTAGGAGAGGAGGAGACTGGGGAGAAACAGTAGGATACACTAGGAGAGGAGGAGACTGGGGAGAAACAGTAGGATAGACTAGGGGAGGAGGAGACTGGGGAGAAACAGTAGGATAGACTAGGAGAGGAGGAGACTGGGGAGAAACAGTAGGATAGACTAGGAGAGGAGGAGACTGGCGAGAAACAGTAGGATAGACTAGGGGAGGAGGAGACTGGGGAGAAACAGTAGGATAGACTAGGAGAGGAGGAGACTGGGGAGAAACAGTAGGATAGACTAGGAGAGGAGGAGACTGGGGAGAAACAGTAGGATCGACTAGGGGAGGAGGAGACTGGGGAGAAACAGTCGGATAGACTAGGAGAGGAGGAGAAACAGTAGGATAGACTAGGAGAGGAGGAGACTGGGGAGAAACAGTAGGATAGACTAGGGGAGGAGGAGACTGGGGAGAAACAGTAGGATAGACTAGGAGAGGAGGAGAAACAGTAGGATAGACTAGGAGAGGAGGAGAAACAGTCGGATACACTAGGAGAGGAGAAGACTGGGGAGAAACAGTAGGATATACTAGGAGAGGAGGAGACTGCGGAGAAACAGTAGGATAGACTAGGGGAGGAGGAGACTGGGGAGAAACAGTAGGATAGACTAGGAGAGGAGGAGACTGAGGAGAAACAGTAGGATAGACTAGGAGAGGAGGAGACTGGGGAGAAACAGTAGGATACACTAGGGGAGGAGGAGACTGGGGAGAAACAGTAGGATAGACTAGGAGAGGAGGAGACTGGGGTGAAACAGTAGGATAGACTAGGGGAGGAGGAGACTGGGGAGAAACAGTAGGATAGACTAGGAGAGGAGGAGACTGGAGAGAAACAGTAGGATACACTAGGGGAGGAGGAGACTGGGGAGAAACAGTAGGATAGACTAGGAGAGGAGGAGACTGGGGTGAAACAGTAGGATAGACTAGGAGAGGAGGAGACTGAGGAGAAACAGTAGGATAGACTAGGAGAGGAGGAGACTGGGGAGAAACAGTAGGATACACTAGGGGAGGAGGAGACTGGGGAGAAACAGTAGGATAGACTAGGAGAGGAGGAGACTGGGGTGAAACAGTAGGATAGACTAGGGGAGGAGGAGACTGGGGAGAAACAGTAGGATAGACTAGGAGAGGAGGAGACTGGGGAGAAACAGTAGGATACACTAGGAGAGGAGGAGACTGGGGAGAAACAGTAGGATACACTAGGAGAGGAGGAGACTGAGGAGAAACAGTAGGATAGACTAGGGGAGGAGGAGACTGGGGAGAAACAGTCGGATAGACTAGGAGAGGAGGAGAAACAGTAGGATAGACTAGGAGAGGAGGAGACTGGGGAGAAACAGTCGGATAGACTAGGAGTGGAGGAGACTGGGGAGAAACAGTAGGATAGACTAGGGGAGGAGGAGACTGGGGAGAAACAGTAGGATAGACTAGGAGAGGAGGAGACTGGGGAGAAACAGTAGGATACACTAGGAGAGGAGGAGACTGGGGAGAAACAGTAGCATAGACTAGGAGAGGAGGAGACTGGGGAGAAACAGTAGGATACACTAGGAGAGGAGGAGACTGGGGAGAAACAGTAGGATAGACTAGGGGAGGAGGAGACTGGGGAGAAACAGTAGGATAGACTAGGAGAGGAGGAGACTGGGGAGAAACAGTAGGATAGACTAGGAGAGGAGGAGACTGGGGAGAAACAGTAGGATAGACTAGGAGAGGAGGAGACTGGGGAGAAACAGTAGGATAGACTAGGAGAGGAGGAGACTGGGGAGAAACAGTAGGATAGACTAGGAGAGGAGGAGACTGGGGAGAAACAGTAGGATAGACTAGGAGAGGAGGAGACTGGGGAGAAACAGTAGGATAGACTAGGAGAGGAGGAGACTGGGGAGAAACAGTAGGATAGACTAGGGGAGGAGGAGACGGGAGAAACAGTACGATAGACTAGGGAGGACGAGACTGGGGAGAAACAGTAGGATAGACTAGGAGAGGAGGAGACTGGGGAGAAACAGTAGGATAGACTAGGAGAGGAGGAGACTGGGGAGAAACAGTAGGATAGACTAGGAGAGGAGGAGACTGGGGAGAAACAGTAGGATAGACTAGGAGAGGAGGAGACTGGGGAGAAACAGTAGGATACACTAGGAGAGGAGGAGACTGGGGAGAAACAGTAGGATAGACTAGGAGAGGAGGAGACTGGGGAGAAACAGTAGGATACACTAGGGGAGGAGGAGACTGGGGAGAAACAGTAGGATAGACTAGGAGAGGAGGAGACTGGGGAGAAACAGTAGGATACACTAGGAGAGGAGGAGACTGGGGAGAAACAGTAGGATAGACTAGGATAGGAGGAGACTGGGGAGAAACAGTAGGATAGACTAGGAGAGGAGGAGACTGGGGAGAAACAGTAGGATAGACTAGGGGAGGAGGAGACTGGGGAGAAACAGTAGGATAGACTAGGAGAGGAGGAGACTGGGGAGAAACAGTAGGATAGACTAGGGGAGGAGGAGACTGAGGAGAAACAGTAGGATAGACTAGGAGAGGAGGCGACTGGGGAGAAACAGTAGGATAGACTAGGGGAGGAGGAGACTGGGGAGAAACAGTAGGATAGACTAGGAGAGGAGGAGACGGGAGAAACAGTAGGATAGACTAGGGGAGGAGGAGATTGGGGAGAAACAGTAGGATAGACTAGGAGAGGAGGAGACTGGGGAGAAACAGTAGGATATACTAGGAGAGGAGGAGACTGGGGAGAAACAGTAGGATACACTAGGAGAGGAGGAGACTGGGGAGAAACAGTAGGATAGACTAGGAGAGGAGGAGACTGGGGAGAAACAGTAGGATAGACTAGGGGAGGAGGAGACTGGGGAGAAACAGTAGGATAGACTAGGAGAGGAGGAGACTGGGGAGAAACAGTAGGATAGACTAGGAGAGGAGGAGAAACAGTAGGATAGACTAGGAGAGGAGGAGACTGGGGAGAAACAGTAGGATACACTAGGAGAGGAGGAGACTGGGGAGAAACAGTAGGATAGACTAGGAGAGGAGGAGACTGGGGAGAAACAGTAGGATACACTAGGGGAGGAGGAGACTGGGGAGAAACAGTAGGATAGACTAGGAGAGGAGGAGACTGGGGAGAAACAGTAGGATACACTAGGAGAGGAGGAGACTGGGGAGAAACAGTAGGATAGACTAGGATAGGAGGAGACTGGGGAGAAACAGTAGGATAGACTAGGAGAGGAGGAGACTGGGGAGAAACAGTAGGATAGACTAGGAGAGGAGGAGACTGGGGTGAAACAGTAGGATAGACTAGGGAGGAGGAGACTGGGGAGAAACAGTAGGATAGACTAGGAGAGGAGGAGACTGGGGAGAAACAGTAGGATACACTAGGAGAGGAGGAGACTGGGGAGAAACAGTAGGATACACTAGGAGAGGAGGAGACTGAGGAGAAACAGTAGGATAGACTAGGGGAGGAGGAGACTGGGGAGAAACAGTCGGATAGACTAGGAGAGGAGGAGAAACAGTAGGATAGACTAGGAGAGGAGGAGACTGGGGAGAAACAGTCGGATAGACTAGGAGTGGAGGAGACTGGGGAGAAACAGTAGGATAGACTAGGGAGGAGGAGACTGGGGAGAAACAGTAGGATAGACTAGGAGAGGAGGAGACTGGGGAGAAACAGTAGGATACACTAGGAGAGGAGGAGACTGGGGAGAAACAGTAGCATAGACTAGGAGAGGAGGAGACTGGGGAGAAACAGTAGGATACACTAGGAGAGGAGGAGACTGGGGAGAAACAGTAGGATAGACTAGGGAGGAGGAGACTGGGGAGAAACAGTAGGATAGACTAGGAGAGGAGGAGACTGGGGAGAAACAGTAGGATAGACTAGGAGAGGAGGAGACTGGGGAGAAACAGTAGGATAGACTAGGAGAGGAGGAGACTGGGGAGAAACAGTAGGATAGACTAGGAGAGGAGGAGACTGGGGAGAAACAGTAGGATAGACTAGGAGAGGAGGAGACTGGGGAGAAACAGTAGGATAGACTAGGAGAGGAGGAGACTGGGGAGAAACAGTAGGATAGACTAGGAGAGGAGGAGACTGGGGAGAAACAGTAGGATAGACTAGGGGAGGAGGAGACGGGAGAAACAGTACGATAGACTAGGGGAGGACGAGACTGGGGAGAAACAGTAGGATAGACTAGGAGAGGAGGAGACTGGGGAGAAACAGTAGGATAGACTAGGAGAGGAGGAGACTGGGGAGAAACAGTAGGATAGACTAGGAGAGGAGGAGACTGGGGAGAAACAGTAGGATACACTAGGAGAGGAGGAGACTGGGGAGAAACAGTAGGATAGACTAGGAGAGGAGGAGACTGGGGAGAAACAGTAGGATACACTAGGGGAGGAGGAGACTGGGGAGAAACAGTAGGATAGACTAGGAGAGGAGGAGACTGGGGAGAAACAGTAGGATAGACTAGGAGAGGAGGAGACTGGGGAGAAACAGTAGGATAGACTAGGAGAGGAGGAGACTGGGGAGAAACAGTAGGATAGACTAGGAGAGGAGGAGACTGGGGAGAAACAGTAGGATAGACTAGGGGAGGAGGAGACGGGAGAAACAGTACGATAGACTAGGGGAGGACGAGACTGGGGAGAAACAGTAGGATAGACTAGGAGAGGAGGAGACTGGGGAGAAACAGTAGGATAGACTAGGATAGGAGGAGACTGGGGAGAAACAGTAGGATAGACTAGGAGAGGAGGAGACTGGGGAGAAACAGTAGGATAGACTAGGGGAGGAGGAGACTGGGGAGAAACAGTAGGATAGACTAGGAGAGGAGGAGACTGGGGAGAAACAGTAGGATAGACTAGGGGAGGAGGAGACTGAGGAGAAACAGTAGGATAGACTAGGAGAGGAGGAGACTGGGGAGAAACAGTAGGATAGACTAGGGGAGGAGGAGACTGGGGAGAAACAGTAGGATAGACTAGGAGAGGAGGAGACGGGAGAAACAGTAGGATAGACTAGGGGAGGAGGAGATTGGGGAGAAACAGTAGGATAGACTAGGAGAGGAGGAGACTGGGGAGAAACAGTAGGATATACTAGGAGAGGAGGAGACTGGGGAGAAACAGTAGGATACACTAGGAGAGGAGGAGACTGGGGAGAAACAGTAGGATAGACTAGGAGAGGAGGAGACTGGGGAGAAACAGTAGGATAGACTAGGGGAGGAGGAGACTGGGGAGAAACAGTAGGATAGACTAGGAGAGGAGGAGACTGGGGAGAACCAGTAGGATAGACTAGGAGAGGAGGAGAAACAGTAGGATAGACTAGGAGAGGAGGAGACTGGGGAGAAACAGTAGGATACACTAGGAGAGGAGGAGACTGGGGAGAAACAGTAGGATAGACTGGGAGAGGAGGAGACTGGGGAGAAACAGTAGGATAGACTAGGAGAGGAGAAGACTGGGGAGAAACAGTAGGATAGACTAGGAGAGGAGGAGACTGGGGAGAAACAGTAGAATACACTAGGAGAGGAGGAGACTGGGGAGAAACAGTAGGATAGACTAGGGGAGGAGGAGACTGGGGAGAAACAGTAGGATAGACTAGGAGAGGAGAAGACTGGGGAGAAACAGTAGGATAGACTAGGAGAGGAGGAGACTGGGGAGAAACAGTAGGATACACTAGGAGAGGAGGAGACTGGGGAGAAACAGTAGGATAGACTAGGAGAGGAGGAGAAACAGTAGGATAGACTAGGAGAGGAGGAGACTGGGGAGAAACAGTAGGATACACTAGGAGAGGAGGAGACTGGGGAGAAACAGTAGGATAGACTAGGAGAGGAGGAGACTGGGGAGAAACAGTAGGATAGACTAGGAGAGGAGGAGACTGGGGAGAAACAGTAGGATAGACTAGGAGAGGAGGAGACTGGGGAGAAACAGTAGGATAGACTAGGAGAGGAGGAGACTGGGGAGAAACAGTAGGATAGACTAGGAGAGGAGGAGAAACAGTAGGATAGACTAGGAGAGGAGGAGAAACAGTCGGATACACTAGGAGAGGAGAAGACTGGGGAGAAACAGTAGGATAGACTAGGAGAGGAGGAGACTGGAGAGAAACAGTAGGATAGACTAGGAGAGGAGGAGACTGGGGAGAAACAGTAGGATAGACTAGGAGAGGAGGAGACTGGGGAGAAACAGTAGGATAGACTAGGAGAGGAGGAGACTGGGGAGAAACAGTAGGATAGACTAGGAGAGGAGGAGACTGGGGAGAAACAGTAGGATAGACTAGGAGAGGAGGAGAAACAGTCGGATAGACTAGGAGAGGAGGAGAAACAGTAGGATAGACTAGGAGAGGAGGAGACTGGGGAGAAACAGTCGGATAGACTAGGAGAGGAGGAGACTGGGGAGAAACAGTACGAGACCAAACCGGTGCTCCTAGTATGAACTGTGACTGCAGCCTGCTGCTCCCTGTATTTTGGTGTGTGGGGCTTTGTGTGTGTGTGTGTGTGTGTTCCCTATGTCTCCCTCCTCTCTCTCTCTCACCGCCTTAATCTCACCCACTTCCTCCCTCCCTCTCTCTCACTCTTTCCCTTCCCCTTCCTCCCCCTTTCTCCATGTGATGCCTGAAGTTTGGAGAGAGAGAGATTGAGAAAGAGAGACAGAGATCTCAGTCTAATTGAAGCCTCTCCAGTGAGTGTGTTCATGCAACACTAATTAAAAGTGTTGTGGAAACAAGAGTTTTGCAATATTCCCCCACAGACAGACTGAATCTGAGTTACTTCTCTTCCTCTCTACTTGGAAATCTCTCTTTTCAGGTTTTACCTTAGAAAACCTCAGCCAGTGTGTTTTAGTGATAGCATGGCCATAATACACTGAAAAACCTCCATCAGTTTGTTTTATTACAAGTGATAGCATGGCCATAATACACTGAAAGACCTCAGCCAGTGTGTTTTAGTGATAGTATGGGAATAATACACTGAAAGACCTCAGCCAGTGTGTTTCAGTACAAGTGATAGCATGGCCATAATACACTGAAAGACCTCAGCCAGTGTGTTTTTAAGTGATGGCATGGCCATAATACACTAAAATACCTCAGCCAGTGTGTTTTAGTGATAGCGTGGCCATAATACACTGAAAGACCTCAGCCAGTGTGTTTTAGTACAAGTGATAGCATGGCCATAATACACTGAAAGACCTCAGCCAGTGTGTTTTAGTACACGTGATAGCATGGCCATAATACACTGAAAGACCTCAGCCAGTGTGTTTTAGTGATAGCATGGCCATAATACAGTAAAATACCTCAGCCAGTGTGTTTTAGTGATAGCATGGCCATAATACACTGAAAGACCTCAGTCAGTGTGTTTTAGTGATAGCATGGCCATAATACACTGAAAGATCTCAGCCAGTGTGTTTTAGTGATAGCATGACCATAATACACTGAAAGACCTCAGTCAGTGTGTTTTAGTGATAGCATGGCCATAATACACTGAAAGATCTCAGCCAGTGTGTTTTAGTGATAGCATGGCCATAATACACTGAAAGACCGCAGTCAGTGTGTTTTAGTGATAGCATGGCCATAATACACTGAAAGACCTCAGCCAGTGTGTTTCAGTACAAGTGATAGCATGGCCATAATACACTGAAAGACCTCAGCCAGTGTGTTTTTAAGTGATGGCATGGCCATAATACACTAAAATACCTCAGCCAGTGTGTTTTAGTGATAGCGTGGCCATAATACACTGAAAGACCTCAGCCAGTGTGTTTTAGTACAAGTGATAGCATGGCCATAATACACTGAAAGACCTCAGCCAGTGTGTTTTAGTACAAGTGATAGCATGGCCATAATACACTGAAAGACCTCAGCCAGTGTGTTTTAGTACAAGTGATAGCATGGCCATAATACACTGAAAGACCTCAGTCAGTGTGTTTTAGTGATAGCATGGCAATAATACACTGAAAGACCTCAGCCAGTGTGTTTTAGTACAAGTGATAGCATGGCCATAATACACTGAAAGACCTCAGCCAGTGTGTTTTAGTGATAGCATGGCCATAATACACTGAAAGACCTCAGCCAGTGTGTTTTAGTGATAGCATGGCCATAATACACAGAAAGACCTCAGCCAGTGTGTTTTAGTGATAGCATGGCCATAATACACTGAAAGACCTCAGCCAGTGTGTTTTATTGATAGTATGGGAATAATACACTGAAATACCTCAGCCAGTGTGTTTTATTGATAGTATGGCCATAATACACTAAAATACCTCAGCCAGTGTGTTTAGTGGTAGCATGGCCATAATACACTGAAAGACCTCAGTCAGTGTGTTTTAGTGATAGTATGGCCATAATACACTGAAAGACCTCAGCCAGTGTGTTTTAGTGATAGCATGGCCATAATACACTGAAAGACCTCAGTCAGTGTGTTTTAGTGATAGCATGGCCATAATACACTGAAAGACCTCCATCAGTGTTTTAGTGATAGCATTGCCATAATACACTGAAATACCTCAGCCAGTGTGTTTTAGTGATAGCATGGCCATAATACACTGAAAGACCTCAGCCAGTGTGTTTTAGTGATAGCATGGCCATAATACACTGAAAGACCTCAGCCAGTGTGTTTTAGTGATAGCATGGCCATAATACACTGAAAGACCTCCATCAGTGTTTTAGTGATAGCATGGCCATAATACACTGAAAGATCTCAGCCAGTGTGTTTTAGTGATAGCATGGCCATAATACACTGAAAGATCTCAGCCAGTGTGTTTTAGTGATAGCATGGCCATAATACACTGAAAGACCTCAGTCAGTGTGTTTTAGTGATAGCATGGCCATAATACACTGAAAGACCTCCATCAGTGTTTTAGTGATAGCATTGCCATAATACACTGAAAGATCTCAGCCAGTGTGTTTTAGTGATAGCATGGCCATAATACACTGAAAGACCTCAGCCAGTGTGTTTCAGTGATAGTATGGCAATAATACACTAAAATACCTCAGCCAGTGTGTTTTAGTGATAGCATGGCCATAATACACTGAAAGATCTCAGTCAGTGTGTTTCAGTAACAGAATGGCCATACTACACTGAAAGACCTCAGCCAGTGTGTTTTAGTGATAGCATGGCCATAATACACTGAAAGACCTCAGCCAGTGTGTTTTATTGATAGTATGGGAATAATAAACTGAAATACCTCAGTCAGTGTGTTTTAGTGATAGTATGGGAATAATACACTGAAAGACCTCAGCCAATGTGTTTTAGTACAAGTGATAGCATGGCCATAATACACTGAAAGACCTCAGCCAGTGTGTTTTAGTGATAGCATGGCCATAATACAGTAAAATACCTCAGCCAGTGTGTTTTAGTGATAGCATGGCCATAATACACTGAAAGACCTCAGTCAGTGTGTTTTAGTGATAGCATGGCCATAATACACTGAAAGACGTCAGCTAGTGTGTTTTAGTACAAGTGATAGCATGGCCATAATACACTGAAAGACCTCCGCCAGTGTGTTTTAGTGATAGCATGGCCATAATACACTGAAAGACCTCAGCCAGTGTGTTTTATTGATAGTATGGGAATAATACACTGAAATACCTCAGTCAGTGTGTTTTAGTGATAGTATGGCCACAATACACTGAAAGACCTCCATCAGTGTTTTAGTGATAGTATGGCCATAATACACTAAAATACCTCAGCCAGTGTGTTTAGTGGTAGCATGGCCATAATACACTGAAATACCTCAGTCAGTGTGTTTTAGTGGTAGTATGGCCATAATACACTGAAAGACCTCAGCCAGTGTGTTTTAGTGATAGCATGGCCATAATACACTGAAAGAACTCAGCCAGTGTGTTTTAGTGATAGCATGGCCATAATACACTGAAAGATCTCAGCCAGTGTGTTTTAGTGATAGCATGGCCATAATACACTGAAAGACCTCAGTCAGTGTGTTTTAGTGATAGCATGGCCATAATACACTGAAAGATCTCAGCCAGTGTGTTTTAGTGATAGCATGGCCATAATACACTGAAAGACCGCAGTCAGTGTGTTTTAGTGATAGCATGGCCATAATACACTGAAAGACCTCAGACAGTGTGTTTCAGTACAAGTGATAGCATGGCCATAATACACTGAAAGACCTCAGCCAGTGTGTTTTTAAGTGATGGCATGGCCATAATACACTAAAATACCTCAGCCAGTGTGTTTTAGTGATAGCGTGGCCATAATACACTGAAAGACCTCAGCCAGTGTGTTTTAGTACAAGTGATAGCATGGCCATAATATACTGAAAGACCTCAGCCAGTGTGTATTAGTACAAGTGATAGCATGGCCATAATATACTGAAAGACCTCAGCCAGTGTGTTTTAGTACACGTGATAGCATGGCCATAATACACAGAAAGACCTCAGCCAGTGTGTTTTAGTGATAGCATGGCCATAATACACTGAAAGACCTCAGCCAGTGTGTTTTAGTGATAGTATGGGAATAATACACTGAAAGACCTCAGCCAGTGTGTTTTAGTACAAGTGATAGCATGGCCATAATACACTGAAAGACCTCAGCCAGTGTGTTTTAGTACAAGTGATAGCATGGCCATAATACACTGAAAGACCTCAGCCAGTGTGTTTTAGTACAAGTGATAGCATGGCCATAATACACTGAAAGACCTCAGTCAGTGTGTTTTAGTGATAGCATGGCCATAATACACTGAAAGACCTCCGCCAGTGTGTTTTAGTGATAGCATGGCCATAATACACTGAAAGACCTCAGCCAGTGTGTTTTATTGATAGTATGGGAATAATACACTGAAATACCTCAGTCAGTGTGTTTTAGTGATAGTATGGCCATAATACACTGAAAGACCTCCATCAGTGTTTTAGTGATAGTATGGCCATAATACACTAAAATACCTCAGCCAGTGTGTTTAGTGGTAGCATGGCCATAATACACTGAAAGACCTCAGTCAGTGTTTTTTAGTGATAGCATGGCCATAATACACTGAAAGACCTCAGCTAGTGTGTTTTAGTACAAGTGATAGCATGGCCATAATACACTGAAAGACCTCCGCCAGTGTGTTTTAGTGATAGCATGGCCATAATACACTGAAAGACCTCAGCCAGTGTGTTTTATTGATAGTATGGGAATAATACACTGAAATACCTCAGTCAGTGTGTTTTAGTGATAGTATGGCCATAATACACTGAAAGACCTCCATCAGTGTTTTAGTGATAGTATGGCCATAATACACTAAAATACCTCAGCCAGTGTGTTTAGTGGTAGCATGGCCATAATACACTGAAATACCTCAGTCAGTGTGTTTTAGTGATAGTATGGCCATAATACACTGAAAGACCTCAGCCAGTGTGTTTTAGTGATAGCATGGCCATAATACACTGAAAGAACTCAGCCAGTGTGTTTTAGTGATAGCATGGCCATAATACACTGAAAGATCTCAGCCAGTGTGTTTTAGTGATAGCATGGCCATAATACACTGAAAGACCTCAGTCAGTGTGTTTTAGTGATAGCATGGCCATAATACACTGAAAGATCTCAGCCAGTGTGTTTTAGTGATAGCATGGCCATAATACACTGAAAGACCGCAGTCAGTGTGTTTTAGTGATAGCATGGCCATAATACACTGAAAGACCTCAGACAGTGTGTTTCAGTACAAGTGATAGCATGGCCATAATACACTGAAAGACCTCAGCCAGTGTGTTTTTAAGTGATGGCATGGCCATAATACACTAAAATACCTCAGCCAGTGTGTTTTAGTGATAGCGTGGCCATAATACACTGAAAGACCTCAGCCAGTGTGTTTTAGTACAAGTGATAGCATGGCCATAATATACTGAAAGACCTCAGCCAGTGTGTATTAGTACAAGTGATAGCATGGCCATAATATACTGAAAGACCTCAGCCAGTGTGTTTTAGTACACGTGCTAGCATGGCCATAATACACAGAAAGACCTCAGCCAGTGTGTTTTAGTGATAGCATGGCCATAATACACTGAAAGACCTCAGCCAGTGTGTTTTAGTGATAGTATGGGAATAATACACTGAAAGACCTCAGCCAGTGTGTTTTAGTACAAGTGATAGCATGGCCATAATACACTGAAAGACCTCAGCCAGTGTGTTTTAGTACAAGTGATAGCATGGCCATAATACACTGAAAGACCTCAGCCAGTGTGTTTTAGTACAAGTGATAGCATGGCCATAATACACTGAAAGACCTCAGTCAGTGTGTTTTAGTGATAGCATGGCCATAATACACTGAAAGACCTCCGCCAGTGTGTTTTAGTGATAGCATGGCCATAATACACTGAAAGACCTCAGCCAGTGTGTTTTATTGATAGTATGGGAATAATACACTGAAATACCTCAGTCAGTGTGTTTTAGTGATAGTATGGCCATAATACACTGAAAGACCTCCATCAGTGTTTTAGTGATAGTATGGCCATTACACTAAAATACCTCAGCCAGTGTGTTTAGTGGTAGCATGGCCATAATACACTGAAAGACCTCAGTCAGTGTTTTTTAGTGATAGCATGGCCATAATACACTGAAAGACCTCAGCCAATGTGTTTTAGTGATAGCATGGCCATAATACACTGAAAGACCTCAGTCAGTGTGTTTTAGTGATAGCATGGCCATAATACACTGAAAGACCTCCATCAGTGTTTTAGTGATAGCATTGCCATAATACACTGAAATACCTCAGCCAGTGTGTTTTAGTGATAGCATGGCCATAATACACTGAAAGACCTCAGCCAGTGTGTTTTAGTGATAGCATGGCCATAATACACTGAAAGACCTCAGCCAGTGTGTTTTAGTGATAGCATGGCCATAATACACTGAAAGACCTCCATCAGTGTTTTAGTGATAGCATGGCCATAATACACTGAAAGATCTCAGCCAGTGTGTTTTAGTGATAGCATGGCCATAATACACTGAAAGATCTCAGCCAGTGTGTTTTAGTGATAGCATGGCCATAATACACTGAAAGACCTCAGTCAGTGTGTTTTAGTGATAGCATGGCCATAATACACTGAAAGACCTCAGCCAGTGTGTTTCAGTGATAGTATGGCAATAATACACTAAAATACCTCAGCCAGTGTGTTTTAGTGATAGCATGGCCATAATACACTGAAAGACCTCAGCCAGTGTGTTTTATTGATAGTATGGGAATAATACACTGAAATACCTCAGTCAGTGTGTTTTAGTGATAGTATGGGAATAATACACTGAAAGACCTCAGCCAATGTGTTTTAGTACAAGTGATAGCATGGCCATAATACACTGAAAGACCTCAGCCAGTGTGTTTTAGTGATAGCATGGCCATAATACAGTAAAATACCTCAGCCAGTGTGTTTTAGTGATAGCATGGCCATAATACACTGAAAGACCTCAGTCAGTGTGTTTTAGTGATAGCATGGCCATAATACACTGAAAGACCTCAGCTAGTGTGTTTTAGTACAAGTGATAGCATGGCCATAATACACTGAAAGACCTCCGCCAGTGTGTTTAGTGATAGCATGGCCATAATACACTGAAAGACCTCAGCCAGTGTGTTTTATTGATAGTATGGGAATAATACACTGAAATACCTCAGTCAGTGTGTTTTAGTGATAGTATGGCCATAATACACTGAAAGACCTCCATCAGTGTTTTAGTGATAGTATGGCCATAATACACTAAAATACCTCAGCCAGTGTGTTTAGTGGTAGCATGGCCATAATACACTGAAAGACCTCAGTCAGTGTGTTTTAGTGATAGTATGGCCATAATACACTGAAAGACCTCAGCCAGTGTGTTTTAGTGATAGCATGGCCATAATACACTGAAAGAACTCAGCCAGTGTGTTTTAGTGATAGCATGGCCATAATACACTGAAAGATCTCAGCCAGTGTGTTTTAGTGATAGCATGGCCATAATACACTGAAAGACCTCAGTCAGTGTGTTTTAGTGATAGCATGGCCATAATACACTGAAAGATCTCAGCCAGTGTGTTTTAGTGATAGCATGGCCATAATACACTGAAAGACCGCAGTCAGTGTGTTTTAGTGATAGCATGGCCATAATACACTGAAAGACCTCAGCCAGTGTGTTTCAGTACAAGTGATAGCATGGCCATAATACACTGAAAGACCTCAGCCAGTGTGTTTTTAAGTGATGGCATGGCCATAATACACTAAAATACCTCAGCCAGTGTGTTTTAGTGATAGCGTGGCCATAATACACTGAAAGACCTCAGCCAGTGTGTTTTAGTACAAGTGATAGCATGGCCATAATATACTGAAAGACCTCAGCCAGTGTGTTTTAGTACAAGTGATAGCATGGCCATAATACACTGAAAGACCTCAGCCAGTGTGTTTTAGTACAAGTGATAGCATGGCCATAATATACTGAAAGACCTCAGCCAGTGTGTTTTAGTACAAGTGATAGCATGGCCATAATATACTGAAAGACCTCAGCCAGTGTGTTTTAGTACAAGTGATAGCATGGCCATAATACACTGAAAGACCTCAGCCAGTGTGTTTTAGTACAAGTGATAGCATGGCCATAATACACTGAAAGACCTCAGCCAGTGTGTTTTAGTACACGTGATAGCATGGCCATAATACACAGAAAGACCTCAGCCAGTGTGTTTTAATGATAGCATGGCCATAATACACTGAAAGACCTCAGCCAGTGTGTTTTAGTGATAGTATGGGAATAATACACTGAAAGACCTCAGCCAGTGTGTTTTAGTACAAGTGATAGCATGGCCATAATACACTGAAAGACCTCAGCCAGTGTGTTTTAGTACAAGTGATAGCATGGCCATAATACACTGAAAGACCTCAGCCAGTGTGTTTTAGTACAAGTGATAGCATGGCCATAATACACTGAAAGACCTCAGTCAGTGTGTTTTAGTGATAGCATGGCCATAATACACTGAAAGACCTCCGCCAGTGTGTTTTAGTGATAGCATGGCCATAATACACTGAAAGACCTCAGCCAGTGTGTTTTATTGATAGTATGGGAATAATACACTGAAATACCTCAGTCAGTGTGTTTTAGTGATAGTATGGCCATAATACACTGAAAGACCTCCATCAGTGTTTTAGTGATAGTATGGCCATAATACACTAAAATACCTCAGCCAGTGTGTTTAGTGGTAGCATGGCCATAATACACTGAAAGACCTTAGTCAGTGTTTTTTAGTGATAGCATGGCCATAATACACTGAAAGACCTCAGCCAATGTGTTTTAGTGATAGCATGGCCATAATACACTGAAAGACCTCAGTCAGTGTGTTTTAGTGATAGCATGGCCATAATACACTGAAAGACCTCCATCAGTGTTTTAGTGATAGCATTGCCATAATACACTGAAATACCTCAGCCAGTGTGTTTTAGTGATAGCATGGCCATAATACACTGAAAGACCTCAGCCAGTGTGTTTTAGTGATAGCATGGCCATAATACACTGAAAGACCTCAGCCAGTGTGTTTTAGTGATAGCATGGCCATAATACACTGAAAGACCTCCATCAGTGTTTTAGTGATAGCATGGCCATAATACACTGAAAGATCTCAGCCAGTGTGTTTTAGTGATAGCATGGCCATAATACACTGAAAGATCTCAGCCAGTGTGTTTTAGTGATAGCATGGCCATAATACACTGAAAGACCTCAGTCAGTGTGTTTTAGTGATAGCATGGCCATAATACACTGAAAGACCTCCATCAGTGTTTTAGTGATAGCATTGCCATAATACACTGAAAGATCTCAGCCAGTGTGTTTTAGTGATAGCATGGCCATAATACACTGAAAGACCTCAGCCAGTGTGTTTCAGTGATAGTATGGCAATAATACACTAAAATACCTCAGCCAGTGTGTTTTAGTGATAGCATGGCCATAATACACTGAAAGATCTCAGCCAGTGTGTTTTAGTGATAGCATGGCCATAATACACTAAAATACCTCAGCCAGTGTGTTTTAGTGATTGTATGGGAATAATACACTGAAAGACCTCAGCCAGTGTGTTTTAGTGATAGTATGGAAATAATACACTGAAAGACCTCAGCCAGTGTGTTTTAGTACAAGTGATAGCATGGCCATAATACACTGAAAGACCTCAGCCAGTGTGTTTTAGTGATAGCATGGCCATAATACAGTAAAATACCTCAGCCAGTGTGTTTTAGTGATAGCATGGCCATAATACACTGAAAGACCTCAGTCAGTGTGTTTTAGTGATAGCATGGCCATAATACACTGAAAGACCTCAGCTAGTGTGTTTAAGTACAAGTGATAGCATGGCCATAATACACTGAAAGACCTCCGCCAGTGTGTTTTAGTGATAGCATGGCCATAATACACTGAAAGACCTCAGCCAGTGTGTTTTATTGATAGTATGGGAATAATACACTGAAATACCTCAGTCAGTGTGTTTTAGTGATAGTATGGCCATAATACACTGAAAGACCTCCATCAGTGTTTTAGTGATAGTATGGCCATAATACACTAAAATACCTCAGCCAGTGTGTTTAGTGGTAGCATGGCCATAATACACTGAAAGACCTCAGTCAGTGTGTTTTAGTGATAGTATGGCCATAATACACTGAAAGACCTCAGTCAGTGTGTTTTAGTGATAGCATGGCCATAATACACTGAAAGACCTCAGCCAGTGTGTTTTAGTGATAGCATGGCCATAATACACTGAAAGACCTCCATCAGTGTTTTAGTGATAGCATGGCCATAATACACTGAAATACCTCAGCCAGTGTGTTTAGTGGTAGCATGGCCATAATACACTGAAATACCTCCATCAGTGTTTTAGTGATAGCATGGCCATAATACACTGAAAGATCTCAGCCAGTGTGTTTTAGTGATAGCATGGCCATAATACACTGAAAGACCTCAGTCAGTGTGTTTTAGTGATAGCATGGCCATAATACACTGAAAGATCTCAGCCAGTGTGTTTTAGTGATAGCATGGCCATAATACACTGAAAGACCGCAGTCAGTGTGTTTTAGTGATAGCATGGCCATAATACACTGAAAGACCTCAGCCAGTGTGTTTCAGTACAAGTGATAGCATGGCCATAATACACTGAAAGACCTCAGCCAGTGTGTTTTTAAGTGATGGCATGGCCATAATACACTAAAATACCTCAGCCAGTGTGTTTTAGTGATAGCGTGGCCATAATACACTGAAAGACCTCAGCCAGTGTGTTTTAGTACAAGTGATAGCATGGCCATAATATACTGAAAGACCTCAGCCAGTGTTTTAGTACAAGTGATAGCATGGCCATAATACACTGAAAGTTCTCAGCCAGTGTGTTTTAGTACAAGTGATAGCATGGCCATAATATACTGAAAGACCTCAGCCAGTGTGTTTTAGTACACGTGATAGCATGGCCATAATACACAGAAAGACCTCAGCCAGTGTGTTTTAGTGATAGCATGGCCATAATACACTGAAAGACCTCAGCCAGTGTGTTTTAGTGATAGTATGGGAATAATACACTGAAAGACCTCAGCCAGTGTGTTTTAGTACAAGTGATAGCATGGCCATAATACACTGAAAGAACTCAGCCAGTGTGTTTTAGTACAAGTGATAGCATGGCCATAATACACTGAAAGACCTCAGCCAGTGTGTTTTAGTGATAGCATGGCCATAATACACTGAAAGACCTCAGCCAGTGTGTTTTAGTGATAGTATGGGAATAATACACTGAAAGACCTCAGCCAGTGTGTTTAGTGGTAGCATGGCCATAATACACTGAAAGACCTCAGTCAGTGTTTTTTAGTGATAGCATGGCCATAATACACTGAAAGACCTCAGCCAATGTGTTTTAGTGATAGCATGGCCATAATACACTGAAAGACCTCAGTCAGTGTGTTTTAGTGATAGCATGGCCATAATACACTGAAAGACCTCCATCAGTGTTTTAGTGATAGCATTGCCATAATACACTGAAATACCTCAGCCAGTGTGTTTTAGTGATAGCATGGCCATAATACACTGAAAGACCTCAGCCAGTGTGTTTTAGTGATAGCATGGCCATAATACACTGAAAGACCTCAGCCAGTGTGTTTTAGTGATAGCATGGCCATAATACACTGAAAGACCTCCATCAGTGTTTTAGTGATAGCATGGCCATAATACACTGAAAGACCTCAGTCAGTGTGTTTTAGTGATAGTATGGCCATAATACACTGAAAGACCTCCATCAGTGTTTTAGTGATAGTATGGCCATAATACACTAAAATACCTCAGCCAGTGTGTTTAGTGGTAGCATGGCCATAATACACTGAAAGACCTCAGTCAGTGTGTTTTAGTGATAGTATGGCCATAATACACTGAAAGACCTCAGTCAGTGTGTTTTAGTGATAGCATGGCCATAATACACTGAAAGACCTCAGCCAGTGTGTTTTAGTGATAGCATGGCCATAATACACTGAAAGACCTCCATCAGTGTTTTAGTGATAGCAAGGCCATAATACACTGAAATACCTCAGCCAGTGTGTTTAGTGGTAGCATGGCCATAATACACTGAAATACCTCCATCAGTGTTTTAGTGATAGCATGGCCATAATACACTGAAAGATCTCAGCCAGTGTGTTTTAGTGATAGCATGGCCATAATACACTGAAAGACCTCAGTCAGTGTGTTTTAGTGATAGCATGGCCATAATACACTGAAAGATCTCAGCCAGTGTGTTTTAGTGATAGCATGGCCATAATACACTGAAAGACCGCAGTCAGTGTGTTTTAGTGATAGCATGGCCATAATACACTGAAAGACCTCAGCCAGTGTGTTTCAGTACAAGTGATAGCATGGCCATAATACACTGAAAGACCTCAGCCAGTGTGTTTTTAAGTGATGGCATGGCCATAATACACTAAAATACCTCAGCCAGTGTGTTTTAGTGATAGCGTGGCCATAATACACTGAAAGACCTCAGCCAGTGTGTTTTAGTACAAGTGATAGCATGGCCATAATATACTGAAAGACCTCAGCCAGTGTGTTTTAGTACAAGTGATAGCATGGCCATAATACACTGAAAGTTCTCAGCCAGTGTGTTTTAGTACAAGTGATAGCATGGCCATAATATACTGAAAGACCTCAGCCAGTGTGTTTTAGTACACGTGATAGCATGGCCATAATACACAGAAAGACCTCAGCCAGTGTGTTTTAGTGATAGCATGGCCATAATACACTGAAAGACCTCAGCCAGTGTGTTTTAGTGATAGTATGGGAATAATACACTGAAAGACCTCAGCCAGTGTGTTTTAGTACAAGTGATAGCATGGCCATAATACACTGAAAGAACTCAGCCAGTGTGTTTTAGTACAAGTGATAGCATGGCCATAATACACTGAAAGACCTCAGCCAGTGTGTTTTAGTGATAGCATGGCCATAATACACTGAAAGACCTCAGCCAGTGTGTTTTAGTGATAGTATGGGAATAATACACTGAAAGACCTCAGCCAGTGTGTTTTAGTACAAGTGATAGCATAGCCATAATACACTGAAAGAACTCAGCCAGTGTGTTTTAGTACAAGTGATAGCATGGCCATAATACACTGAAAGACCTCAGCCAGTGTGTTTTAGTACAAGTGATAGCATGGCCATAATACACTGAAAGACCTCAGTCAGTGTGTTTTAGTGATAGCATGGCCATAATACACTGAAAGACCTCCGCCAGTGTGTTTTAGTGATAGCATGGCCATAATACACTGAAAGACCTCAGCCAGTGTGTTTTATTGATAGTATGGGAATAATACACTGAAATACCTCAGTCAGTGTGTTTTAGTGATAGTATGGCCATAATACACTGAAAGACCTCCATCAGTGTTTTAGTGATAGTATGGCCATAATACACTAAAATACCTCAGCCAGTGTGTTTAGTGGTAGCATGGCCATAATACACTGAAAGACCTCAGTCAGTGTTTTTTAGTGATAGCATGGCCATAATACACTGAAAGACCTCAGCCAATGTGTTTTAGTGATAGCATGGCCATAATACACTGAAAGACCTCAGTCAGTGTGTTTTAGTGATAGCATGGCCATAATACACTGAAAGACCTCCATCAGTGTTTTAGTGATAGCATTGCCATAATACACTGAAATACCTCAGCCAGTGTGTTTTAGTGATAGCATGGCCATAATAAACTGAAAGACCTCAGCCAGTGTGTTTTAGTGATAGCATGGCCATAATACACTGAAAGACCTCAGCCAGTGTGTTTTAGTGATAGCATGGCCATAATACACTGAAAGACCTCCATCAGTGTTTTAGTGATAGCATGGCCATAATACACTGAAAGATCTCAGCCAGTGTGTTTTAGTGATAGCATGGCCATAATACACTGAAAGATCTCAGCCAGTGTGTTTTAGTGATAGCATGGCCATAATACACTGAAAGACCTCAGTCAGTGTGTTTTAGTGATAGCATGGCCATAATACACTGAAAGACCTCCATCAGTGTTTTAGTGATAGCATTGCCATAATACACTGAAAGATCTCAGCCAGTGTGTTTTAGTGATAGCATGGCCATAATACACTGAAAGACCTCAGCCAGTGTGTTTCAGTGATAGTATGGCAATAATACACTAAAATACCTCAGCCAGTGTGTTTTAGTGATAGCATGGCCATAATACACTGAAAGATCTCAGCCAGTGTGTTTTAGTGATAGCATGGCCATAATACACTAAAATACCTCAGCCAGTGTGTTTTAGTGATTGTATGGGAATAATACACTGAAAGACCCCAGCCAGTGTGTTTTAGTGATAGTATGGAAATAATACACTCAAAGACCTCAGCCAGTGTGTTTTAGTACAAGTGATAGCATGGCCATAATACACTGAAAGACCTCAGCCAGTGTGTTTTAGTGATAGCATGGCCATAATACAGTAAAATACCTCAGCCAGTGTGTTTTAGTGATAGCATGGCCATAATACACTGAAAGACCTCAGTCAGTGTGTTTTAGTGATAGCATGGCCATAATACACTGAAAGACCTCAGCTAGTGTGTTTTAGTACAAGTGATAGCATGGCCATAATACACTGAAAGACCTCCGCCAGTGTGTTTTAGTGATAGCATGGCCATAATACACTGAAAGACCTCAGCCAGTGTGTTTTATTGATAGTATGGGAATAATACACTGAAATACCTCAGTCAGTGTGTTTTAGTGATAGTATGGCCATAATACACTGAAAGACCTCCATCAGTGTTTTAGTGATAGTATGGCCATAATACACTAAAATACCTCAGCCAGTGTGTTTAGTGGTAGCATGGCCATAATACACTGAAAGACCTCAGTCAGTGTGTTTTAGTGATAGTATGGCCATAATACACTGAAAGACCTCAGCCAGTGTGTTTTAGTGATAGCATGGCCATAATACACTGAAAGAACTCAGCCAGTGTGTTTTAGTGATAGCATGGCCATAATACACTGAAAGATCTCAGCCAGTGTGTTTTAGTGATAGCATGGCCATAATACACTGAAAGACCTCAGTCAGTGTGTTTTAGTGATAGCATGGCCATAATACACTGAAAGACCTCCATCAGTGTTTTAGTGATAGCATTGCCATAATACACTGAAATACCTCAGCCAGTGTGTTTTAGTGATAGCATGGCCATAATACACTGAAAGACCTCAGCCAGTGTGTTTTAGTGATAGCATGGCCATAATACACTGAAAGACCTCAGCCAGTGTGTTTTAGTGATAGCATGGCCATAATACACTGAAAGACCTCCATCAGTGTTTTAGTGATAGCATGGCCATAATACACTGAAAGATCTCAGCCAGTGTGTTTTAGTGATAGCATGGCCATAATACACTGAAAGATCTCAGCCAGTGTGTTTTAGTGATAGCATGGCCATAATACACTGAAAGACCTCAGTCAGTGTGTTTTAGTGATAGCATGGCCATAATACACTGAAAGACCTCCATCAGTGTTTTAGTGATAGCATTGCCATAATACACTGAAAGATCTCAGCCAGTGTGTTTTAGTGATAGCATGGCCATAATACACTGAAAGACCTCAGCCAGTGTGTTTCAGTGATAGTATGGCAATAATACACTAAAATACCTCAGCCAGTGTGTTTTAGTGATAGCATGGCCATAATACACTGAAAGATCTCAGTCAGTGTGTTTCAGTAACAGAATGGCCATAATACACTGAAAGACCTCAGTCAGTGTTTTTTAGTGATAGCATGGCCACAATACACTGAAAGACCTCAGTCAGTGTTTTTTAGTGATAGCATGGCCATAATACACTGAAAGACCTCAGTCAGTGTTTTTTAGTGATAGCATGGCCATAATACACTGAAATACCTCAGTCAGTGTTTTTTAGTGATAGCATGGCCATAATACACTGAAAGACCTCAGTCAGTGTTTTTTAGTGATAGCATGGCCATAATACACCGAAAGACCTCAGCCAGTGTGTTTTAGTGATAGTATGGGAATAATACACTGAAAGACCTCAGCCAGTGTGTTTTAGTACAAGTGATAGCATGGCCATAATACACTGAAAGACCTCAGTCAGTGTGTTTTAGTGATAGCATGGCCATAATACACTGAAAGACCTCAGTCAGTGTGTTTTAGTGATAGTATGGGAATTATACACTGAAAGACCTCAGCCAGTGTGTTTTAGTACAAGTGATAGCATGGCCATAATACACTGAAAGACCTCCATCAGTGTTTTAGTGATAGCATTGCCATAATACACTGAAAGATCTCAGCCAGTGTGTTTTAGTGATAGCATGGCCATAATACACTGAAAGACCTCAGCCAGTGTGTTTCAGTGATAGTATGGCAATAATACACTAAAATACCTCAGCCAGTGTGTTTTAGTGATAGCATGGCCATAATACACTGAAAGATCTCAGCCAGTGTGTTTTAGTGATAGCATGGCCATAATACACTAAAATACCTCAGCCAGTGTGTTTTAGTGATTGTATGGGAATAATACACTGAAAGACCCCAGCCAGTGTGTTTTAGTGATAGTATGGAAATAATACACTGAAAGACCTCAGCAAGTGTGTTTTAGTACAAGTGATAGCATGGCCATAATACACTGAAAGACCTCAGCCAGTGTGTTTTAGAGATAGCATGGCCATAATACAGTAAAATACCTCAGCCAGTGTGTTTTAGTGATAGCATGGCCATAATACACTGAAAGACCTCAGTCAGTGTGTTTTAGTGATAGCATGGCCATAATACACTGAAAGACCTCAGCTAGTGTGTTTTAGTACAAGTGATAGCATGGCCATAATACACTGAAAGACCTCCGCCAGTGTGTTTTAGTGATAGCATGGCCATAATACACTGAAAGACCTCAGCCAGTGTGTTTTATTGATAGTATGGGAATAATACACTGAAATACCTCAGTCAGTGTGTTTTAGTGATAGTATGGCCATAATACACTGAAAGACCTCCATCAGTGTTTTAGTGATAGTATGGCCATAATACACTAAAATACCTCAGCCAGTGTGTTTAGTGGTAGCATGGCCATAATACACTGAAAGACCTCAGTCAGTGTGTTTTAGTGATAGTATGGCCATAATACACTGAAAGACCTCAGCCAGTGTGTTTTAGTGATAGCATGGCCATAATACACTGAAAGAACTCAGCCAGTGTGTTTTAGTGATAGCATGGCCATAATACACTGAAAGATCTCAGCCAGTGTGTTTTAGTGATAGCATGGCCATAATACACTGAAAGACCTCAGTCAGTGTGTTTTAGTGATAGCATGGCCATAATACACTGAAAGACCTCCATCAGTGTTTTAGTGATAGCATTGCCATAATACACTGAAATACCTCAGCCAGTGTGTTTTAGTGATAGCATGGCCATAATACACTGAAAGACCTCAGCCAGTGTGTTTTAGTGATAGCATGGCCATAATACACTGAAAGACCTCAGCCAGTGTGTTTTAGTGATAGCATGGCCATAATACACTGAAAGACCTCCATCAGTGTTTTAGTGATAGCATGGCCATAATACACTGAAAGATCTCAGCCAGTGTGTTTTAGTGATAGCATGGCCATAATACACTGAAAGATCTCAGCCAGTGTGTTTTAGTGATAGCATGGCCATAATACACTGAAAGACCTCAGTCAGTGTGTTTTAGTGATAGCATGGCCATAATACACTGAAAGACCTCCATCAGTGTTTTAGTGATAGCATTGCCATAATACACTGAAAAATCTCAGCCAGTGTGTTTTAGTGATAGCATGGCCATAATACACTGAAAGACCTCAGCCAGTGTGTTTCAGTGATAGTATGGCAATAATACACTAAAATACCTCAGCCAGTGTGTTTTAGTGATAGCATGGCCATAATACACTGAAAGATCTCAGTCAGTGTGTTTCAGTAACAGAATGGCCATAATACACTGAAAGACCTCAGTCAGTGTTTTTTAGTGATAGCATGGCCACAATACACTGAAAGACCTCAGTCAGTGTTTTTTAGTGATAGCATGGCCATAATACACTGAAAGACCTCAGTCAGTGTTTTTTAGTGATAGCATGGCCATAATACACTGAAATACCTCAGTCAGTGTTTTTTAGTGATAGCATGGCCATAATACACTGAAAGACCTCAGTCAGTGTGTTTTAGTGATAGTATGGGAATAATACACTGAAAGACCTCAGCCAGTGTGTTTTAGTACAAGTGATAGCATGGCCATAATACACTGAAAGACCTCAGTCAGTGTGTTTTAGTGATAGCATGGCCATAATACACTGAAAGACCTCAGTCAGTGTGTTTTAGTGATAGTATGGGAATTATACACTGAAAGACCTCAGCCAGTGTGTTTTAGTACAAGTGATAGCATGGCCATAATACACTGAAAGACCTCAGCCAGTGTGTTTTAGTGATAACATGGCCACAATACACTGAAAGACCTCAGTCAGTGTGTTTTAGTGATAGCATGGCCATAATACACTGAAAGACCTCAGCCAGTGTGTTTTAGTGATAGCATGGCCATAATACACTGAAAGACCTCAGCCAGTGTGTTTTAGTGATAACATGGCCACAATACACTGAACGACCTCAGTCAGTGTGTTTTAGTGATAGCATGGCCATAATACACTGAAAAACCTCCATCAGTTTGTTTTAGTACAAGTGATAGCATGGCCAAAATACACTGAAAGACCTCAGCCAGTGTGTTTTAGTGATAGCATGGCCATAATACACTGAAAGACCTCAGCCAGTGTGTTTTAGTGATAGCATGGCCATAATACACTGAAAGACCTCAGTCAGTGTGTTTTAGTGATAGCATGGCCATAATACACTGAAAGACCTCCATCAGTGTTTTAGTGATAGCATTGCCATAATACACTGAAAGACCTCAGCCAGTGTGTTTTAGTGATAGCATGGCCATAATACACTGAAAGACCTCAGCCAGTGTGTTTTAGTGATAGCATGGCCATAATACACTGAAAGACCTCCATCAGTGTTTTAGTGATAGCATGGCCATAATACACTGAAAGATCTCAGCCAGTGTGTTTTAGTGATAGCATGGCCATAATACACTGAAAGATCTCAGCCAGTGTGTTTTAGTGATAGCATGGCCATAATACACTGAAAGACCTCAGTCAGTGTGTTTTAGTGATAGCATGGCCATAATACACTGAAAGACCTCCATCAGTGTTTTAGTGATAGCATTGCCATAATACACTGAAAGATCTCAGCCAGTGTGTTTTAGTGATAGCATGGCCATAATACACTGAAAGACCTCAGCCAGTGTGTTTCAGTGATAGTATGGCAATAATACACTAAAATACCTCAGCCAGTGTGTTTTAGTGATAGCATGGCCATAATACACTGAAAGATCTCAGTCAGTGTGTTTCAGTAACAGAATGGCCATAATACACTGAAAGACCTCAGTCAGTGTTTTTTAGTGATAGCATGGCCATAATACACTGAAAGACCTCAGTCAGTGTTTTTTAGTGATAGCATGGCCATAATACACTGAAAGACCTCAGTCAGTGTTTTTTAGTGATAGCATGGCCATAATACACTGAAATACCTCAGTCAGTGTTTTTTAGTGATAGCATGGCCATAATACACTGAAAGACCTCAGTCAGTGTTTTTAGTGATAGCATGGCCATAATACACAAAGACCTCAGCCAGTGTGTTTTAGTGATAGTATGGGAATAATACACTGAAAGACCTCAGCCAGTGTGTTTTAGTGATAGTATGGGAATAATACACTGAAAGACCTCAGCCAGTGTGTTTTAGTGATAGTATGGGAATAATACACTGAAAGACCTCAGCCAGTGTGTTTTAGTACAAGTGATAGCATGGCCATAATACACTGAAAGACCTCAGTCAGTGTGTTTTAGTGATAGCATGGCCATAATACACTGAAAGACCTCAGTCAGTGTGTTTTAGTGATAGTATGGGAATTATACACTGAAAGACCTCAGCCAGTGTGTTTTAGTACAAGTTATAGCATGGCCATAATACACTGAAAGACCTCAGCCAGTGTGTTTTAGTGATAACATGGCCACAATACACTGAAAGACCTCAGTCAGTGTGTTTTAGTGATAGCATGGCCATAATACACTGAAAGACCTCAGCCAGTGTGTTTTAGTGATAGCATGGCCATAATACACTGAAAGACCTCAGCCAGTGTGTTTTAGTGATAACATGGCCACAATACACTGAACGACCTCAGTCAGTGTGTTTTAGTGATAGCATGGCCATAATACACTGAAAAACCTCCATCAGTTTGTTTTAGTACAAGTGATAGCATGGCCAAAATACACTGAAAGACCTCAGCCAGTGTGTTTTAGTGATAGCATGGCCATAATACACTGAAAGACCTCAGCCAGTGTGTTTTAGTGATAGCATGGCCATAATACACTGAAAGACCTCAGCCAGTGTGTTTTAGTGATAGCATGGCCATAATACACTGAAAGACCTCAGCCAGTGTGTTTTAGTGATAGCATGGCCATAATACACTGAAAGACCTCAGTCAGTGTTTTTTAGTGATAGCATGGCCATAATACACTAAAATACCTCAGCCAGTGTGTTTTAGTGATAGCATGGCCATAATACACTGAAAGACCTCAGTCAGTGTTTTTTAGTGATAGCATGGCCATAATACACTGAAAGACCTCAGTCAGTGTTTTTTAGTGATAGCATGGCCATAATACACTGAAAGACCTCAGTCAGTGTTTTTTAGTGATAGCATGGCCATAATACACTGAAAGACCTCAGTCAGTGTTTTTTAGTGATAGCATGGCCATAATACACTGAAAGACCCCAGTCAGTGTTTTTTAGTGATAGCATGGCCATAATACACTGAAAGACCTCAGTCAGTGTTTTTTAGTGATAGCATGGCCATAATACACTGAAAGACCTCAGCCAGTGTGTTTAGTGGTAGCATGGCCATAATACACTGAAAGACCTCAGTCAGTGTGTTTTAGTGATAGTATGGCCATAATACACTGAAAGACCTCAGCCAGTGTGTTTTAGTGATAGCATGGCCATAATACACTGAAAGAACTCAGCCAGTGTGTTTTAGTGATAGCATGGCCATAATACACTGAAAGATCTCAGCCAGTGTGTTTTAGTGATAGCATGGCCATAATACACTGAAAGACCTCAGTCAGTGTGTTTTAGTGATAGCATGGCCATAATACACTGAAAGACCTCCATCAGTGTTTTAGTGATAGCATTGCCATAATACACTGAAAGACCTCAGCCAGTGTGTTTTAGTGATAGCATGGCCATAATACACTGAAAGACCTCAGCCAGTGTGTTTTAGTGATAGCATGGCCATAATACACTGAAAGACCTCAGCCAGTGTGTTTTAGTGATAGCATGGCCATAATACACTGAAAGACCTCCATCAGTGTTTTAGTGATAGCATGGCCATAATACACTGAAAGACCTCAGCCAGTGTGTTTTAGTACAAGTTATAGCATGGCCATAATACACTGAAAGACCTCAGCCAGTGTGTTTTAGTGATAACATGGCCACAATACACTGAAAGACCTCAGTCAGTGTGTTTTAGTGATAGCATGGCCATAATACACTGAAAGACCTCAGCCAGTGTGTTTTAGTGATAGCATGGCCATAATACACTGAAAGACCTCAGCCAGTGTGTTTTAGTGATAACATGGCCACAATACACTGAACGACCTCAGTCAGTGTGTTTTAGTGATAGCATGGCCATAATACACTGAAAACCTCCATCAGTTTGTTTTAGTACAAGTGATAGCATGGCCAAAATACACTGAAAGACCTCAGCCAGTGTGTTTTAGTGATAGCATGGCCATAATACACTGAAAGACCTCAGCCAGTGTGTTTTAGTGATAGCATGGCCATAATACACTGAAAGACCTCAGCCAGTGTGTTTTAGTGATAGCATGGCCATAATACACTGAAAGACCTCAGCCAGTGTGTTTTAGTGATAGCATGGCCATAATACACTGAAAGACCTCAGTCAGTGTTTTTTAGTGATAGCATGGCCATAATACACTAAAATACCTCAGCCAGTGTGTTTTAGTGATAGCATGGCCATAATACACTGAAAGACCTCAGTCAGTGTTTTTTAGTGATAGCATGGCCATAATACACTGAAAGACCTCAGTCAGTGTTTTTTAGTGATAGCATGGCCATAATACACTGAAAGACCTCAGTCGGTGTTTTTTAGTGATAGCATGGCCATAATACACTGAAAGACCTCAGTCGGTGTTTTTTAGTGATAGCATGGCCATAATACACTGAAAGACCCCAGTCAGTGTTTTTTAGTGATAGCATGGCCATAATACACTGAAAGACCTCAGTCAGTGTTTTTTAGTGATAGCATGGCCATAATACACTGAAAGACCTCAGCCAGTGTGTTTAGTGGTAGCATGGCCATAATACACTGAAAGACCTCAGTCAGTGTGTTTTAGTGATAGTATGGCCATAATACACTGAAAGACCTCAGCCAGTGTGTTTTAGTGATAGCATGGCCATAATACACTGAAAGAACTCAGCCAGTGTGTTTTAGTGATAGCATGGCCATAATACACTGAAAGATCTCAGCCAGTGTGTTTTAGTGATAGCATGGCCATAATACACTGAAAGACCTCAGTCAGTGTGTTTTAGTGATAGCATGGCCATAATACACTGAAAGACCTCCATCAGTGTTTTAGTGATAGCATTGCCATAATACACTGAAATACCTCAGCCAGTGTGTTTTAGTGATAGCATGGCCATAATACACTGAAAGACCTCAGCCAGTGTGTTTTAGTGATAGCATGGCCATAATACACTGAAAGACCTCAGCCAGTGTGTTTTAGTGATAGCATGGCCATAATACACTGAAAGACCTCCATCAGTGTTTTAGTGATAGCATGGCCATAATACACTGAAAGATCTCAGCCAGTGTGTTTTAGTGATAGCATGGCCATAATACACTGAAAGATCTCAGCCAGTGTGTTTTAGTGATAGCATGGCCATAATACACTGAAAGACCTCAGTCAGTGTGTTTTAGTGATAGCATGGCCATAATACACTGAAAGACCTCCATCAGTGTTTTAGTGATAGCATTGCCATAATACACTGAAAGATCTCAGCCAGTGTGTTTTAGTGATAGCATGGCCATAATACACTGAAAGACCTCGGCCAGTGTGTTTCAGTGATAGTATGGCAATAATACACTAAAATACCTCAGCCAGTGTGTTTTAGTGATAGCATGGCCATAATACACTGAAAGATCTCAGTCAGTGTGTTTCAGTAACAGAATGGCCATAATACACTGAAAGACCTCAGCCAGTGTGTTTTAGTACAAGTGATAGCATGGCCATAATACACTGAAAGACCTCAGTCAGTGTTTTTTAGTGATAGCATGGCCATAATACACTGAAAGACCTCAGTCAGTGTTTTTTAGTGATAGCATGGCCATAATACACTGAAAGACCTCAGTCAGTGTTTTTTAGTGATAGCATGGCCATAATACACTGAAATACCTCAGTCAGTGTTTTTTAGTGATAGCATGGCCATAATACACTGAAAGACCTCAGTCAGTGTTTTTTAGTGATAGCATGGCCATAATACACCGAAAGACCTCAGCCAGTGTGTTTTAGTGATAGTATGGGAATAATACACTGAAAGACCTCAGCCAGTGTGTTTTAGTGGTAGTATGGGAATAATACACTGAAAGACCTCAGCCAGTGTGTTTTAGTGATAGTATGGGAATAATACACTGAAAGACCTCAGCCAGTGTGTTTTAGTACAAGTGATAGCATGGCCATAATACACTGAAAGACCTCAGTCATTCAGTGTGTTTTAGTGATAGCATGGCCATAATACACTGAAAGACCTCAGTCAGTGTGTTTTAGTGATAGTATGGGAATTATACACTGAAAGACCTCAGCCAGTGTGTTTTAGTACAAGTGATAGCATGGCCATAATACACTGAAAGACCTCAGCCAGTGTGTTTTAGTGATAACATGGCCACAATACACTGAAAGACCTCAGTCAGTGTGTTTTAGTGATAGCATGGCCATAATACACTGAAAGACCTCAGCCAGTGTGTTTTAGTGATAGCATCGCCATAATACACTGAAAGACCTCAGCCAGTGTGTTTTAGTGATAACATGGCCACAATACACTGAACGACCTCAGTCAGTGTGTTTTAGTGATAGCATGGCCATAATACACTGAAAAACCTCCATCAGTTTGTTTTAGTACAAGTGATAGCATGGCCAAAATACACTGAAAGACCTCAGCCAGTGTGTTTTAGTGATAGTATGGCCATAATACACTGAAAGACCTCAGCCAGTGTGTTTTAGTGATAGCATGGCCATAATACACTGAAAGACCTCAGCCAGTGTGTTTTAGTGATAGCATGGCCATAATACACTGAAAGACCTCAGTCAGTGTGTTTTATTGATAGTATGGGAATAATACACTGAAATACCTCAGTCAGTGTGTTTTAGTGATAGTATGGGAATAATACACTGAAAGACCTCAGCCAATGTGTTTTAGTACAAGTGATAGCATGGCCATAATACACTGAAAGACCTCAGCTAGTGTGTTTTAGTGATAGCATGGCCATAATACAGTAAAATACCTCAGCCAGTGTGTTTTAGTGATAGCATGGCCATAATACACTGAAAGACCTCAGTCAGTGTGTTTTAGTGATAGCATGGCCATAATACACTGAAAGACCTCAGCTAGTGTGTTTTAGTACAAGTGATAGCATGGCCATAATACACTGAAAGACCTCCGCCAGTGTGTTTTAGTGATAGCATGGCCATAATACACTGAAAGACCTCAGCCAGTGTGTTTTATTGATAGTATGGGAATAATACACTGAAATACCTCAGTCAGTGTGTTTTAGTGATAGTATGGCCATAATACACTGAAAGACCTCCATCAGTGTTTTAGTGATAGTATGGCCATAATACACTAAAATACCTCAGCCAGTGTGTTTAGTGGTAGCATGGCCATAATACACTGAAAGACCTCAGTCAGTGTGTTTTAGTGATAGTATGGCCATAATACACTGAAAGACCTCAGCCAGTGTGTTTTAGTGATAGCATGGCCATAATACACTGAAAGAACTCAGCCAGTGTGTTTTAGTGATAGCATGGCCATAATACACTGAAAGACCGCAGTCAGTGTGTTTTAGTGATAGCATGGCCATAATACACTGAAAGACCTCAGCCAGTGTGTTTCAGTACAAGTGATAGCATGGCCATAATACACTGAAAGACCTCAGCCAGTGTGTTTTTAAGTGATGGCATGGCCATAATACACTAAAATACCTCAGCCAGTGTGTTTTAGTGATAGCGTGGCCATAATACACTGAAAGACCTCAGCCAGTGTGTTTTAGTACAAGTGATAGCATGGCCATAATATACTGAAAGACAACAGCCAGTGTGTTTTAGTACAAGTGATAGCATGGCCATAATACACTGAAAGACCTCAGCCAGTGTGTTTTAGTACAAGTGATAGCATGGCCATAATATACTGAAAGACCTCAGCCAGTGTGGTTTAGTACACGTGATAGCATGGCCATAATACACAGAAAGACCTCAGCCAGTGTGTTTTAGTGATAGCATGGCCATAATACACTGAAAGACCTCAGCCAGTGTGTTTTAGTGATAGTATGGGAATAATACACTGAAAGACCTTAGCCAGTGTGTTTTAGTACAAGTGATAGCATGGCCATAATACACTGAAAGACCTCAGCCAGTGTGTTTTAGTACAAGTGATAGCATGGCCATAATACACTGAAAGACCTCAGCCAGTGTGTTTTAGTACAAGTGATAGCATGGCCATAATACACTGGAAGACCTCAGTCAGTGTGTTTTAGTGATAGCATGGCCATAATACACTGAAAGACCTCCGCCAGTGTGTTTTAGTGATAGCATGGCCATAATACACTGAAAGACCTCAGCCAGTGTGTTTTATTGATAGTATGGGAATAATACACTGAAATACCTCAGTCAGTGTGTTTTAGTGATAGTATGGCCATAATACACTGAAAGACCTCCATCAGTGTTTTAGTGATAGTATGGCCATAATACACTAAAATACCTCAGCCAGTGTGTTTAGTGGTAGCATGGCCATAATACACTGAAAGACCTCAGTCAGTGTTTTTAGTGATAGCATGGCCATAATACACTGAAAGACCTCAAATGTGTTTTACATGGCCATAATACACTGAAAGACCTCAGTCAGTGTGTTTTAGTGATAGCATGGCCATAATACACTGAAAGACCTCCATCAGTGTTTTAGTGATAGCATTGCCATAATACACTGAAATACCTCAGCCAGTGTGTTTTAGTGATAGCATGGCCATAATACACTGAAAGACCTCAGCCAGTGTGTTTTAGTGATAGCATGGCCATAATACACTGAAAGACCTCAGCCAGTGTGTTTTAGTGATAGCATGGCCATAATACACTGAAAGACCTCCATCAGTGTTTTAGTGATAGCATGGCCATAATACACTGAAAGATCTCAGCCAGTGTGTTTTAGTGATAGCATGGCCATAATACACTGAAAGATCTCAGCCAGTGTGTTTTAGTGATAGCATGGCCATAATACACTGAAAGACCTCAGTCAGTGTGTTTTAGTGATAGCATGGCCATAATACACTGAAAGACCTCCATCAGTGTTTTAGTGATAGCATTGCCATAATACACTGAAAGATCTCAGCCAGTGTGTTTTAGTGATAGCATGGCCATAATACACTGAAAGACCTCAGCCAGTGTGTTTCAGTGATAGTATGGCAATAATACACTAAAATACCTCAGCAGTGTGTTTTAGTGATAGCATGGCCATAATACACTGAAAGACCTCAGTCAGTGTGTTTTAGTGATAGCATGGCCATAATACACTGAAAGACCTCCATCAGTGTTTTAGTGATAGCATTGCCATAATACACTGAAAGATCTCAGCCAGTGTGTTTTAGTGATAGCATGGCCATAATACACTGAAAGACCTCAGCCAGTGTGTTTTAGTGATAGCATGGCCATAATACACTGAAAGACCTCAGCCAGTGTGTTTTAGTACAAGATGATAGCATGGCCATAATAATACACTGAAAGACCTCAGAAAGACCTCAGTGTGTTTTAGTACAAGTGATAGCATGGCCATAATACACTGAAAGACCTCAGCCAGTGTGGTTTAGTACACGTGATAGCATGGCCATAATACACAGAAAGACCTCAGCCAGTGTGTTTTAGTGATAGCATGGCCATAATACACTGAAAGACTCAGCCAGTGTGTTTTAGTGATAGTATGGGAATAATACACTGAAAGACCTTAGCCAGTGTGTTTTAGTACAAGTGATAGCATGGCCATAATACACTGAAAGACCTCAGCCAGTGTGTTTTAGTACAAGTGATAGCATGGCCATAATACACTGAAAGACCTCAGCCAGTGTGTTTTAGTACAAGTGATAGCATGGCCATAATACACTGGAAGACCTCAGTCAGTGTGTTTTAGTGATAGCATGGCCATAATACACTGAAAGACCTCCGCCAGTGTGTTTTAGTGATAGCATGGCCATAATACACTGAAAGACCTCAGCCAGTGTGTTTTATTGATAGTATGGGAATAATACACTGAAATACCTCAGTCAGTGTGTTTTAGTGATAGTATGGCCATAATACACTGAAAGACCTCCATCAGTGTTTTAGTGATAGTATGGCCATAATACACTAAAATACCTCAGCCAGTGTGTTTAGTGGTAGCATGGCCATAATACACTGAAAGACCTCAGTCAGTGTTTTTTAGTGATAGCATGGCCATAATACACTGAAAGACCTCAGCCAATGTGTTTTAGTGATAGCATGGCCATAATACACTGAAAGACCTCAGTCAGTGTGTTTTAGTGATAGCATGGCCATAATACACTGAAAGACCTCCATCAGTGTTTTAGTGATAGCATTGCCATAATACACTGAAATACCTCAGTGTGTTTTAGTGATAGCATGGCCATAATACACTGAAAGACCTCAGCCAGTGTGTTTTAGTGATAGCATGGCCATAATACACTGAAAGACCTCAGCCAGTGTGTTTTAGTGATAGCATGGCCATAATACACTGAAAGACCTCCATCAGTGTTTTAGTGATAGCATGGCCATAATACACTGAAAGATCTCAGCCAGTGTGTTTTAGTGATAGCATGGCCATAATACACTGAAAGATCTCAGCCAGTGTGTTTTAGTGATAGCATGGCCATAATACACTGAAAGACCTCAGTCAGTGTGTTTTAGTGATAGCATGGCCATAATACACTGAAAGACCTCCATCAGTGTTTTAGTGATAGCATTGCCATAATACACTGAAAGATCTCAGCCAGTGTGTTTTAGTGATAGCATGGCCATAATACACTGAAAGACCTCAGCCAGTGTGTTTCAGTGATAGTATGGCAATAATACACTAAAATACCTCAGCCAGTGTGTTTTAGTGATAGCATGGCCATAATACACTGAAAGACCTCAGTCAGTGTGTTTTAGTGATAGCATGGCCATAATACACTGAAAGACCTCCATCAGTGTTTTAGTGATAGCATTGCCATAATACACTGAAAGATCTCAGCCAGTGTGTTTTAGTGATAGCATGGCCATAATACACTGAAAGACCTCAGCCAGTGTGTTTTAGTGATAGCATGGCCATAATACACTGAAAGACCTCAGTCAGTGTGTTTTATTGATAGTATGGGAATAATACACTGAAATACCTCAGTCAGTGTGTTTTAGTGATAGTATGGGAATAATACACTGAAAGACCTCAGCCAATGTGTTTTAGTACAAGTGATAGCATGGCCATAATACACTGAAAGACCTCAGCCAGTGTGTTTTAGTGATAGCATGGCCATAATACAGTAAAATACCTCAGCCAGTGTGTTTTAGTGATAGCATGGCCATAATACACTGAAAGACCTCAGTCAGTGTGTTTTAGTGATAGCATGGCCATAATACACTGAAAGACCTCAGCTAGTGTGTTTTAGTACAAGTGATAGCATGGCCATAATACACTGAAAGACCTCCGCCAGTGTGTTTTAGTGATAGCATGGCCATAATACACTGAAAGACCTCAGCCAGTGTGTTTTATTGATAGTATGGGAATAATACACTGAAATACCTCAGTCAGTGTGTTTTAGTGATAGTATGGCCATAATACACTGAAAGACCTCCATCAGTGTTTTAGTGATAGTATGGCCATAATACACTAAAATACCTCAGCCAGTGTGTTTAGTGGTAGCATGGCCATAATACACTGAAAGACCTCAGTCAGTGTGTTTTAGTGATAGTATGGCCATAATACACTGAAAGACCTCAGCCAGTGTGTTTTAGTGATAGCATGGCCATAATACACTGAAAGAACTCAGCCAGTGTGTTTTAGTGATAGCATGGCCATAATACACTGAAAGATCTCAGCCAGTGTGTTTTAGTGATAGCATGGCCATAATACACTGAAAGACCTCAGTCAGTGTGTTTTAGTGATAGCATGGCCATAATACACTGAAAGATCTCAGCCAGTGTGTTTTAGTGATAGCATGGCCATAATACACTGAAAGACCGCAGTCAGTGTGTTTTAGTGATAGCATGGCCATAATACACTGAAAGACCTCAGCCAGTGTGTTTCAGTACAAGTGATAGCATGGCCATAATACACTGAAAGACCTCAGCCAGTGTGTTTTTAAGTGATGGCATGGCCATAATACACTAAAATACCTCAGCCAGTGTGTTTTAGTGATAGCGTGGCCATAATACACTGAAAGACCTCAGCCAGTGTGTTTTAGTACAAGTGATAGCATGGCCATAATATACTGAAAGACCTCAGCCAGTGTGTTTTAGTACAAGTGATAGAATGGCCATAATACACTGAAAGACCTCAGCCAGTGTGTTTTAGTACAAGTGATAGCATGGCCATAATATACTGAAAGACCTCAGCCAGTGTGTTTTAGTACACGTGATAGCATGGCCATAATACACAGAAAGACCTCAGCCAGTGTGTTTTAGTGATAGCATGGCCATAATACACTGAAAGACCTCAGCCAGTGTGTTTTAGTGATAGTATGGGAATAATACACTGAAAGACCTTAGCCAGTGTGTTTTAGTACAAGTGATAGCATGGCCATAATACACTGAAAGACCTCAGCCAGTGTGTTTTAGTACAAGTGATAGCATGGCCATAATACACTGAAAGACCTCAGCCAGTGTGTTTTAGTACAAGTGATAGCATGGCCATAATACACTGGAAGACCTCAGTCAGTGTGTTTTAGTGATAGCATGGCCATAATACACTGAAAGACCTCCGCCAGTGTGTTTTAGTGATATCATGGCCATAATACACTGAAAGACCTCAGCCAGTGTGTTTTATTGATAGTATGGGAATAATACACTGAAATACCTCAGCCAGTGTGTTTTAGTGGTAGCATGGCCATAATACACTGAAAGACCTCAGTCAGTGTTTTAGTGATAGCATGGCCATAATACACTGAAAGACCTCAGCCAATGTGTTTTAGTGATAGCATGGCCATAATACACTGAAAGACCTCAGTCAGTGTGTTTTAGTGATAGCATGGCCATAATACACTGAAAGACCTCCATCAGTGTTTTAGTGATAGCATTGCCATAATACACTGAAATACCTCAGCCAGTGTGTTTTAGTGATAGCATGGCCATAATACACTGAAAGACCTCAGCCAGTGTGTTTTAGTGATAGCATGGCCATAATACACTGAAAGACCTCAGCCAGTGTGTTTTAGTGATAGCATGGCCATAATACACTGAAAGACCTCCATCAGTGTTTTAGTGATAGCATGGCCATAATACACTGAAAGATCTCAGCCAGTGTGTTTTAGTGATAGCATGGCCATAATACACTGAAAGATCTCAGCCAGTGTGTTTTAGTGATAGCATGGCCATAATACACTGAAAGACCTCAGTCAGTGTGTTTTAGTGATAGCATGGCCATAATACACTGAAAGACCTCCATCAGTGTTTTAGTGATAGCATTGCCATAATACACTGAAAGATCTCAGCCAGTGTGTTTTAGTGATAGCATGGCCATAATACACTGAAAGACCTCAGCCAGTGTGTTTCAGTGATAGTATGGCAATAATACACTAAAATACCTCAGCCAGTGTGTTTTAGTGATAGCATGGCCATAATACACTGAAAGATCTCAGCCAGTGTGTTTTAGTGATAGCATGGCCATAATACACTAAAATACCTCAGCCAGTGTGTTTTAGTGATTGTATGGGAATAATACACTGAAAGACCTCAGCCAGTGTGTTTTAGTGATAGTATGGAAATAATACACTGAAAGACCTCAGCCAGTGTGTTTTAGTACAAGTGATAGCATGGCCATAATAAACTGAAAGACCTCAGCCAGTGTGTTTTAGTGATAGCATGGCCATAATACAGTAAAATACCTCAGCCAGTGTGTTTTAGTGATAGCATGGCCATAATACACTGAAAGACCTCAGTCAGTGTGTTTTAGTGATAGCATGGCCATAATACACTGAAAGACCTCAGCTAGTGTGTTTTAGTACAAGTGATAGCATGGCCATAATACACTGAAAGACCTCCGCCAGTGTGTTTTAGTGATAGCATGGCCATAATACACTGAAAGACCTCAGCCAGTGTGTTTTATTGATAGTATGGGAATAATACACTGAAATACCTCAGTCAGTGTGTTTTAGTGATAGTATGGCCATAATACACTGAAAGACCTCCATCAGTGTTTTAGTGATAGTATGGCCATAATACACTAAAATACCTCAGCCAGTGTGTTTAGTGGTAGCATGGCCATAATACACTGAAAGACCTCAGTCAGTGTGTTTTAGTGATAGTATGGCCATAATACACTGAAAGACCTCAGCCAGTGTGTTTTAGTGATAGTATGGCCATAATACACTGAAAGAACTCAGCCAGTGTGTTTTAGTGATAGCATGGCCATAATACACTGAAAGATCTCAGCCAGTGTGTTTTAGTGATAGCATGGCCATAATACACTGAAAGACCTCAGTCACTGTGTTTTAGTGATAGCTTGGCCATGATACACTGAAAGACCTCAGTCAGTGTGTTTTAGTGATAGTATGGCCATAATACACTGAAAGACCTCCATCAGTGTTTTAGTGATAGCATTGCCATAATACACTGAAATACCTCAGCCAGTGTGTTTTAGTGATAGCATGGCCATAATACACTGAAAGACCTCAGCCAGTGTGTTTTAGTGATAGCATGGCCATAATACACTGAAAGACCTCAGCCAGTGTGTTTTAGTGATAGCATGGCCATAATACACTGAAAGACCTCCATCAGTGTTTTAGTGATAGCATGGCCATAATACACTGAAAGATCTCAGCCAGTGTGTTTTAGTGATAGCATGGCCATAATACACTGAAAGACCTCAGTCAGTGTGTTTTAGTGATAGCATGGCCATAATACACTGAAAGATCTCAGCCAGTGTGTTTTAGTGATAGCATGGCCATAATACACTGAAAGACCGCAGTCAGTGTGTTTTAGTGATAGCATGGCCATAATACACTGAAAGACCTCAGCCAGTGTGTTTCAGTACAAGTGATAGCATGGCCATAATACACTGAAAGACCTCAGCCAGTGTGTTTTTAAGTGATGGCATGGCCATAATACACTAAAATACCTCAGCCAGTGTGTTTTAGTGATAGCGTGGCCATAATACACTGAAAGACCTCAGCCAGTGTGTTTTAGTACAAGTGATAGCATGGCCATAATATACTGAAAGACCTCAGCCAGTGTGTTTTAGTACAAGTGATAGCATGGCCATAATACACTGAAAGACCTCAGCCAGTGTGTTTTAGTACAAGTGATAGCATGGCCATAATATACTGAAAGACCTCAGCCAGTGTGTTTTAGTACACGTGATAGCATGGCCATAATACACAGAAAGACCTCAGCCAGTGTGTTTTAGTGATAGCATGGCCATAATACACTGAAAGACCTCAGCCAGTGTGTTTTAGTGATAGTATGGGAATAATACACTGAAAGACCTCAGCCAGTGTGTTTTAGTACAAGTGATAGCATGGCCATAATACACTGAAAGACCTCAGCCAGTGTGTTTTAGTACAAGTGATAGCATGGCCATAATACACTGAAAGACCTCAGCCAGTGTGTTTTAGTACAAGTGATAGCATGGCCATAATACACTGAAAGACCTCAGTCAGTGTGTTTTAGTGATAGCATGGCCATAATACACTGAAAGACCTCCGCCAGTGTGTTTTAGTGATAGCATGGCCATAATACACTGAAAGACCTCAGCCAGTGTGTTTTATTGATAGTATGGGAATAATACACTGAAATAACTCAGTCAGTGTGTTTTAGTGATAGTATGGCCATAATACACTGAAAGACCTCCATCAGTGTTTTAGTGATAGTATGGCCATAATACACTAAAATACCTCAGCCAGTGTGTTTAGTGGTAGCATGGCCATAATACACTGAAAGACCTCAGTCAGTGTTTTTTATTGATAGCATGGCCATAATACACTGAAAGACCTCAGCCAATGTGTTTTAGTGATAGCATGGCCATAATACACTGAAAGACCTCAGTCAGTGTGTTTTAGTGATAGCATGGCCATAATACACTGAAAGACCTCCATCAGTGTTTTAGTGATAGCATTGCCATAATACACTGAAATACCTCAGCCAGTGTGTTTTAGTGATAGCATGGCCATAATACACTGAAAGACCTCAGCCAGTGTGTTTTAGTGATAGCATGGCCATAATACACTGAAAGACCTCAGCCAGTGTGTTTTAGTGATAGCATGGCCATAATACACTGAAAGACCTCCATCAGTGTTTTAGTGATAGCATGGCCATAATACACTGAAAGATCTCAGCCAGTGTGTTTTAGTGATAGCATGGCCATAATACACTGAAAGATCTCAGCCAGTGTGTTTTAGTGATAGCATGGCCATAATACACTGAAAGACCTCAGTCAGTGTGTTTTAGTGATAGCATGGCCATAATACACTGAAAGACCTCCATCAGTGTTTTAGTGATAGCATTGCCATAATACACTGAAAGATCTCAGCCAGTGTGTTTTAGTGATAGCATGGCCATAATACACTGAAAGACCTCAGCCAGTGTGTTTCAGTGATAGTATGGCAATAATACACTAAAATACCTCAGCCAGTGTGTTTTAGTGATAGCATGGCCATAATACACTGAAAGATCTCAGCCAGTGTGTTTTAGTGATAGCATGGCCATAATACACTAAAATACTTCAGCCAGTGTGTTTTAGTGATTGTATGGGAATAATACACTGAAAGACCTCAGCCAGTGTGTTTTAGTGATAGTATGGAAATAATACACTGAAAGACCTCAGCCAGTGTGTTTTAGTACAAGTGATAGCATGGCCATAATACACTGAAAGACCTCAGCCAGTGTGTTTTAGTGATAGCATGGCCATAATACAGTAAAATACCTCAGCCAGTGTGTTTTAGTGATAGCATGGCCATAATACACTGAAAGACCTCAGTCAGTGTGTTTTAGTGATAGCATGGCCATAATACACTGAAAGACCTCAGCTAGTGTGTTTTAGTACAAGTGATAGCATGGCCATAATACACTGAAAGACCTCCGCCAGTGTGTTTTAGTGATAGCATGGCCATAATACACTGAAAGACCTCAGCCAGTGTGTTTTATTGATAGTATGGGAATAATACACTGAAATACCTCAGTCAGTGTGTTTTAGTGATAGTATGGCCATAATACACTAAAATACCTCAGCCAGTGTGTTTAGTGGTAGCATGGCCATAATACACTGAAAGACCTCAGTCAGTGTGTTTTAGTGATAGTATGGCCATAATACACTGAAAGACCTCAGCCAGTGTGTTTTAGTGATAGCATGGCCATAATACACTGAAAGAACTCAGCCAGTGTGTTTTAGTGATAGCATGGCCATAATACACTGAAAGATCTCAGCCAGTGTGTTTTAGTGATAGCATGGCCATAATACACTGAAAGACCTCAGTCAGTGTGTTTTAGTGATAGCATGGCCATAATACACTGAAAGACCTCCATCAGTGTTTTAGTGATAGCATTGCCATAATACACTGAAATACCTCAGCCAGTGTGTTTTAGTGATAGCATGGCCATAATACACTGAAAGACCTCAGCCAGTGTGTTTTAGTGATAACATGGCCATAATACACTGAAAGACCTCAGCCAGTGTGTTTTAGTGATAGCATGGCCATAATACACTGAAAGACCTCCATCAGTGTTTTAGTGATAGCATGGCCATAATACACTGAAAGATCTCAGCCAGTGTGTTTTAGTGATAGCATGGCCATAATACACTGAAAGATCTCAGCCAGTGTGTTTTAGTGATAGCATGGCCATAATACACTGAAAGACCTCAGTCAGTGTGTTTTAGTGATAGCATGGCCATAATACACTGAAAGACCTCCATCAGTGTTTTAGTGATAGCATTGCCATAATACACTGAAAGATCTCAGCCAGTGTGTTTTAGTGATAGCATGGCCATAATACACTGAAAGACCTCAGCCAGTGTGTTTCAGTGATAGTATGGCAATAATACACTAAAATACCTCAGCCAGTGTGTTTTAGTGATAGCATGGCCATAATACACTGAAAGATCTCAGTCAGTGTGTTTCAGTAACAGAATGGCCATAATACACTGAAAGACCTCAGTCAGTGTTTTTTAGTGATAGCATGGCCATAATACACTGAAAGACCTCAGTCAGTGTTTTTTAGTGATAGCATGGCCATAATACACTGAAAGACCTCAGTCAGTGTTTTTTAGTGATAGCATGGCCATAATACACTGAAATACCTCAGTCAGTGTTTTTTAGTGATAGCATGGCCATAATACACTGAAAGACCTCAGTCAGTGTTTTTTAGTGATAGCATGGCCATAATACACCGAAAGACCTCAGCCAGTGTGTTTTAGTGATAGTATGGGAATAATACACTGAAAGACCTCAGCCAGTGTGTTTTAGTGATAGTATGGGAATAATACACTGAAAGACCTCAGCCAGTGTGTTTTAGTGATAGTATGGGAATAATACACTGAAAGACCTCAGCCAGTGTGTTTTAGTACAAGTGATAGCATGGCCATAATACACTGAAAGACCTCAGTCAGTGTGTTTTAGTGATAGCATGGCCATAATACACTGAAAGACCTCAGTCAGTGTGTTTTAGTGATAGTATGGGAATTATACACTGAAAGACCTCAGCCAGTGTGTTTTAGTACAAGTGATAGCATGGCCATAATACACTGAAAGACCTCAGCCAGTGTGTTTTAGTGATAACATGGCCACAATACACTGAAAGACCTCAGTCAGTGTGTTTTAGTGATAGCATGGCCATAATACACTGAAAGACCTCAGCCAGTGTGTTTTAGTGATAGCATGGCCATAATACACTGAAAGACCTCAGCCAGTGTGTTTTAGTGATAACATGGCCACAATACACTGAACGACCTCAGTCAGTGTGTTTTAGTGATAGCATGGCCATAATACACTGAAAAACCTCCATCAGTTTGTTTTAGTACAAGTGATAGCATGGCCAAAATACACTGAAAGACCTCAGCCAGTGTGTTTTAGTGATAGCATGGCCATAATACACTGAAAGACCTCAGCCAGTGTGTTTTAGTGATAGCATGGCCATAATACACTGAAAGACCTCAGCCAGTGTGTTTTAGTGATAACATGGCCACAATACACTGAACGACCTCAGTCAGTGTGTTTTAGTGATAGCATGGCCATAATACACTGAAAAACCTCCATCAGTTTGTTTTAGTACAAGTGATAGCATGGCCAAAATACACTGAAAGACCTCAGCCAGTGTGTTTTAGTGATAGCATGGCCATAATACACTGAAAGACCTCAGCCAGTGTGTTTTAGTGATAGCATGGCCATAATACACTGAAAGACCTCAGCCAGTGTGTTTTAGTGATAGCATGGCCATAATACACTGAAAGACCTCAGCCAGTGTGTTTTAGTGATAGCATGGCCATAATACACTGAAAGACCTCAGTCAGTGTTTTTTAGTGAAAGCATGGCCATAATACACTAAAATACCTCAGCCAGTGTGTTTTAGTGATAGCATGGCCATAATACACTGAAAGACCTCAGTCAGTGTTTTTTAGTGATAGCATGGCCATAATACACTGAAAGACCTCAGTCAGTGTTTTTTAGTGATAGCATGGCCATAATACACTGAAAGACCTCAGTCGGTGTTTTTTAGTGATAGCATGGCAATAATACACTGAAAGACCCCAGTCAGTGTTTTTTAGTGATAGCATGGCCATAATACACTGAAAGACCTCAGTCAGTGTTTTTTAGTGATAGCATGGCCATAATACACTAAAATACCTCAGCCAGTGTGTTTTAGTGATAGCATGGCCATAATACACTGAAAGACCGCAGTCAGTGTGTTTTAGTGATAGCATGGCCATAATACACTGAAAAACCTCAGTCATAAGGTCTTTCCATAAGTATTCAGACCCTTTGCTATGTGGCTCGAAATTGAGCTCAGGTACATCCTGTTTCCATTGATCATCCTTCAGATGTTTCTACAACTTGATTGGAGTCTGTGGTCAAATCAATTGACTGGACATGATTTGGAAAATCCCACACCTGTCTATATAAGGTCCCACAGTTGACAGTGCATGTCAGAGCAAAAACCAAGCCCTTAGGTCGAAGGAATTGTCTGTAGAGCTCAGATACAGGATTGTGTCGAGGCACAGATCTGGGGAAGGGTACCAAAACATTCCTGCAGAATTGAAGGTCCCCAAGAACACAGTGGCCTCCGTCATTCTTAAATGGAAGACATTTGTAAAATCCTGTTTTGACTTTGTCATTATGAGGTTTTGTGTGTAGATTGATGAGGGGGAAAAAACGTTATAATCCATTTTATAATAAGGCTTCAAAAAACTAGAAAAAGTCAAGGGGTCTGAATACTTTCCAAATGCTCTGTATATATTAGTGGATCTGTACTTCATTATCTATATATTACATTATCTGACTACACTGTCTGTGCTACATTATCTTCAATATGCCACATTAGACCTTGGTGGAGATTACAGCAGTGTGGTTATGTGGGAAAACGATCATTCAGTCACACTGTGTTATATAATGGTATATTTAGAGGGTGGTTGTAAACACACACAGCAGAGGAATAAAATGAAAGCGTACAACAGTATAATACATTTTGATGGAACCGGGAAGACCATGAATACTATTCAGAGTGTATCTAATGCAGCGCTGACAGAGAGAGGAGGATGTGAAGACTGATTTACTAGGAACTCAGACCATGAAAAAGCCCTTTGCCTTCCTCTCTTCAGTCAGACAAAAGAGTGTGAAGAAACTTCAGTGTGTCCCAAATGGCACCCTATTCCCCTATATAGTGCACCACTTTTACCTACAACCCTATGGGCCATGGGAAGATGGTGCCATTGCTGACAGAGCTCTAGTGTGTAGCCACCACGCAACCAGCAGCCTGGTCCCAGTATGAGAGATGGAATCACTGGGTATAAAACCAACACCACCACATAGATATCTAGTAATGTATGAGATGAAGGTAATGTATAGCTGGGTTACACTTGACAGCACTGTGTGTGTTTTTACCAGGCGAGGTGGAGGTGGAGCATGCTGGTCCGGAGACAGACAGTCTCTCCAGCCCGACGTCAAGGGGAGAAGGAGAAGAGACTACATCTATTAATATATTCCTTTTATCCAAGCAGCTATTCAGCAGAGCATGAAACAGGCTGCTCAAAGGAGCCGTCCTGCCATTGGTGTGAAATGAGCTGGGAATAACAAGGCTTATAGAACCTACTTGGCAGGAAGCCTCCTAGAGCTGACTGTAGAACAGTGTGTGTGTGTCCATCTGTCTGTGTGTGTGCATGCTCAAGCGCCTGTGTGTGTGTGTTTGTGCGCGTGCTCGTGTGTGTGTGTTCAGATAAGTCTACAGAGGCCTGATGAGGTGACCCTGACCAGTCATCATCTGAAGAAGGTCAAGGATGAACCAGCGCTGGGGAAACCAACATCCTCCTCCTGTCAGATGGATGAACCAGCGCTGGGGAAACCAACGTCCTCTTCCTGTCAGATGGATGAACCAGCGCTGGGGAAACCAACATCCTCTTCCTGTCAGATGGATGAACCAGCGCTGGGGAAACCAACATCCTCTTCCTGTCAGATGGATGAACCAGCGCTGGGGAAACCAACATCCTCTTCCTGTCAGATGGATGAACCAGTGCTAGGGAAACCAACATCCTCTCCCTGTCAGATGGATGAACCAGCGCTGGGGAAACCAACATCCTCTTCCTGTCAGATGGATGAACCAGCGCTGGGGAATCCAACATCCTCTTCCTGTCAGATGGATGAACCAGCGCTGGGGAAACCAACATCCTCTTCCTGTCAGATGGATGAACCAGCGCTGGGGAAACCAACATCCTCCTCCTGTCAGATGGATGAACCAGCGCTGGGGAAACCAACATCCTCCTCCTGTCAGATGGATGAACCAGCGCTGGGGAATCCAACATCCTCTTCCTGTCAGATGGATGAACCAGCGCTGGGGAAACCAACATCCTCTTCCTGTCAGATGGATGAACCAGCGCTGGGGAAACCAACATCCTCCTCCTGTCAGATGGATGAACCAGCGCTGGGGAAACCAACATCCTCTTCCTGTCAGATGGATGAACCAGCGCCGGGGAAACCAACATCCTCCTCCTGTCAGATGGATGAACCAGCGCTGGGGAAACCAACATCCTCCTCCTGTCAGATGGATGAACCAGCGCTGGGGAAACCAACGTCCTCTTCCTGTCAGATGGATGAACCAGCGCTGGGGAAACCAACATCCTCTTCCTGTCAGATAGATGAACCAGCTCTGGGGAAACCAACATCCTCCTCCTGTCAGATGGATGAACCAGCGCTGGGGAAACCAACGTCCTCTTCCTGTCAGAAGGATGAACCAGCGCTGGGGAAACCAACGTCCTCTTCCTGTCAGATAGATGAACCAGCGCTGGGGAAACCAACGTCCTCTTCCTGTCAGATGGATGAACCAGCGCTGGGGAAACCAACATCCTCTTCCTGTCAGATGGATGAACCAGCGCTAGGGAAACCAACATCCTCTTCCTGTCAGATGGATGAACCAGCGCTGGGGAAACCAACGTCCTCTTCCTGTCAGATGGATGAACCAGCGCTGGGGAAACCAACGTCCTCTTCCTGTCAGATAGATGAACCAGCGCTGGGGAAACCAACGTCCTCTTCCTGTCAGATAGATGAACCAGCGCTGGGGAAACTAACGTCCTCTTCCTGTCAGATAGATGAACCAGCGCTGGGGAAACCAACGTCCTCTTCCTGTCAGATAGATGAACCAGCGCTGGGGAAACCAACGTCCTCTTCCTGTCAGATGGATGAACCAGCGCTGGGGAAACCAACGTCCTCTTCCTGTCAGATGGATGAACCAGCGCTGGGGAAACCAACATCCTCTTCCTGTCAGATGGATGAACCAGCGCTGGGGAAACCAACATCCTCTTCCTGTCAGATGGATGAACCAGCGCTGGGGAAACCAACATCCTCCTCCTGTCAGATGGATGAACCAGCGCTGGGGAAACCAACATCCTCTTCCTGTCAGATGGATGAACCAGCGCTAGGGAAACCAACATCCTCCTCCTGTCAGATAGATGAACCAGCTCTGGGGAAACCAACATCCTCCTCCTGTCAGATGGATGAACCAGCGCTGGGGAAACCAACGTCCTCTTCCTGTCAGATGGATGAACCAGCGCTGGGGAAACCAACGTCCTCTTCCTGTCAGATGGATGAACCAGCGCTGGGGAAACCAACATCCTCTTCCTGTCAGATGTATGAACCAGCGCTGGGGAAACCAACGTCCTCTTCCTGTCAGATGGATGAACCAGCGCTGGGGAAACCAACGTCCTCTTCCTGTCAGATGGATGAACCAGCGCTGGGGAAACCAACGTCCTCTTCCTGTCAGATGGATGAACCAGCACTGGGGAAACCAACATCCTCCTCCTGTCAGATGGATGAACCAGCGCTGGGGAAACCAACATCCTCCTCCTGTCAGATGGATGAACCAGCGCTGGGGAAACCAACATCCTCCTCCTGTCAGATGGATGAACCAGCGCTGGGGAAACCAACATCCTCTTCCTGTCAGATGGATGAACCAGCGCTAGGGAAACCAACATCCTCCTCCTGTCAGATGGATGAACCAGCGCTGGGGAAACCAACGTCCTCTTCCTGTCAGATGGATGAACCAGCGCTGGGGAAACCAACATCCTCTTCCTGTCAGATGGATGAACCAGCGCTGGGGAAACCAACATCCTCTTCCTGTCAGATGGATGAACCAGCGCTGGGGAAACCAACGTCCTCCTCCTGTCAGATGGATGAACCAGCGCTGGGGAAACCAACATCCTCCTCCTGTCAGATGGATGAACCAGCGCTGGGGAAACCAACATCCTCTTCCTGTCAGATGGATGAACCAGCGCTAGGGAAACCAACATCCTCCTCCTGTCAGATGGATGAACCAGCGCTGGGGAAACCAACATCCTCTTCCTGTCAGATGGATGAACCAGTGCTAGGGAAACCAACATCCTCCTCCTGTCAGATGGATGAACCAGCGCTGGGGAAACCAACATCCTCCTCCTGTCAGATGGATGAACCAGCGCTGGGGAAACCAACATCCTCTTCCTGTCAGATGGATGAGCCAACGCTGGGGAAACCAACATCCTCCTCCTGTCAGATGTTATGCATGTCAGAGAGCTGTCCTGCTATTCCCTCATTGAGACGGTTGTTATTGTTCCGATGGCTTTATTATGGGACTATCTCTCTGCCCTCTGGGCCCTGCAGACAGAACAAAGAGACCAGCTAGTGGAGGATGGTGCTCGTCAATGGACCCTGCAAACAGAACAAAGAGACCAGCTGGGGGAGGATGGTGCTCGTCCCTGGGCCCTGCAGATAGAACAGAGAGACCAGCTAGGGGAGGATGGTGCTTGTCCCTGGGCCCTGCAAACGGAACAAAGACACCAGCTAGGGGAGGATGGTGCTGGTCCCTGGGCCCTGCAGACAGAACAAAAAGACCAGCTAGGGGAGGATGGTACTCGTCCCTGGGCCCTGCCGACAGAACAAAGAGACCAGCTGGGGGAGGATGGTGCTCGTCTCTGGGCCCTGCAGACAGAACAGAGAGACCAGCTAGGGGAGGATGGTGCTGGTCCCTGGGCCCTGCAGACAGAACAAAGAGACCAGCTAGTGGAGGATGGTGCTGGTCCCTGGGCCCTGCAGACAGAACAGAGAGACCAGCTAGGGGAGGATGGTGCTCGTCCCTGGGCCCTGCAGACAGAGCAGAGAGACCAGCTGGGGGAGGATGGTGCTCGTCCCTGGGCCCTGCAGACAGAACGGAGAGACCAGCTAGGGGAGGATGGTACTCGTCCCTGGGCCCTGCCGACAGAACAGAGAGACCAGCTAGGGGAGGCGGGTGCTCGTCCCTGGGCCCTGCAGACAGAACAGAGAGACCAGCTAGGGGAGGATGGTGCTTGTCCCTGGGCCCTGCAGACAGAACAGAGAGACCAGCTAGGGGAGGATGGTGCTTGTCCCTGGGCCCTGCAGACAGAACAGAGAGACTAGCTAGGGGAGGATGGTGCTTGTCCCTGGGCCCTGCAGACAGAACAGAGAGACCAGCTAGGGGAGGATGGTGCTTGTCCCTGGGCCCTGCAGACAGAACAGAGAGACCAGCTAGGGGGGGGTGGTGCTGGTCCTCAGGGTGTTGGCAATACACAGACAGACTATCACACACAGGACACAGGTACACAGGACACAGGTACACAGGACACAGGTACACAGGACACAGCCACACAGGACGCAGGTACGCAGGACACAGGTACACAGGATGCAGGCACACAGGACACAGGTACACAGGATGCAGGCACACAGGACACAGGCACACAGGACTCAGGTACACAGGACACGGGTACACAGGACACAGCCACACAGGACGCAGGCACACATGACTCAGGTACACAGGACACAGCCACATAGGACGCAGGCACACAGGACACAGCCACACAGGACACAGGCACACAGGACACAGGTACACAGGATGCAGGCACACAGGACACAGGTACACAGGATGCAGGCACACAGGACACAGGCACACAGGACGCAGGCACACATGACTCAGGTACACAGGACACAGCCACATAGGACGCAGGCACACAGGACACAGCCACACAGGACACAGGCACACAGGACACAGGCACAGGATACAGGCACACAGGACACAGTTACACAGGACACAGGCACAGGATACAGGCACACAGGACACAGTTACACAGGACACAGGTACACAGGACACAGGCACACAGGATGCAGGCACACAGCACGCAGGCACACAGGATGCAGGCACACAGGACACAGTTACACAGGACACAGTGACATAGGACACAGTTACACAGGACACACTGTGGTTCCTCAGGCGGACAGGCAGAGTAGAGAGTTGTTCTTTTCGAGTGGGTGTGTGTGTGTTTTTGTGCCTGCCTGCGTGCGTGCTTGCATATGTGTGTGTGTGTATGTCTGCTAGTGATGTATCATGCTGACAGGCTGGCCTCAGAGAAGCAGAGCCTCCCTTAGAAACTCTCTGTCCTAATGGCCTGCAGAGCTACGCACCATTATCCCTCCCAGTCCCAGTCTCAGTCTGTCATACCGCGGTACAGTTCGCAGCACGGTACACAGCCCAGACACTACTCCACGGTACACAGCCCAGACACTACTCCACGGTCCACAGCCCAGACACTACTCCACGGTACACAGCCCAGACACTACTCCACGGTACACAGCCCAGACACTACTCCAAGGTACACAGCCCAGACACTACTCCACGGTACACATCTCCTCAACCCCTACTCCACGGTACACATCTCCTCAACCCCCTCAGTCCCCTGCAGTCCAACTGCTACACTGGTTAGCCTGTGATAGAGATTTGAGACAGTGTGGAGTGTGTGGGAGGTGAACAACATCTCCAAAATTGTTCTTAAATTGAAAAGTTGAAAGTTAAAGTGGTGGATTATTAGCACCTTACCTTCCCTGGGAGAAAGCTTACAGTAGCCCATCATCAGCCAGACACGGGCCATGTCAACGGCCCATTGCCATGTCGCTCGTCAGCTTTACATCACAGCTGGTAGATAGGCGGTAGATATCACTAACAGCAACATGCTGAATGTCAGTTAGCCATGTCTGGTAACGCTGTTGGACTGCTAGTGGTTACATAGAGTACAAAACCAGGTGTGACATCAGCTACAGAGGAAACCAGGTGTGTTCTCTCTCCAGCCAATCAGGACTGTTAGAACTGGACGACCAGAGGTCTGCCGGTTTATAAAGGTAAAGAAGAGCTCTAGTCTGAGTGTGTGAGAGACTGTGTGAGTGTGTGAGAGACTGTGTGAGTGTGTGAGAGACTGTGTGTGAGAGGCTGTGTGTGTGAGAGTGTGTGAGTGTGTGAGAGACTGTGTGAGTGTGTGAGAGACTGTGTGAGTGTGTGAGAGACTGTGTGAGAGGCTGTGTGTGTGAGAGTGTGTGAGTGTGTGAGAGACTGTGTGAGCATGGGAGAGACTGTGTGAGTGTGTGAGAGACTATGTGTGAGAGACTGTGTGAGAGAGACTGTGTGAGTGTGTGAGAGACTGTGTGAGTGTGTGAGAGACTGTGTGAGAGCGTGTGAGAGACTGTGTGAGTGTGTGAGAGACAATGGGTGAGAGACTGTGTGAGCGTGTGAGAGACTGTGTGTGTGTGAGAGAGACTATGTGAGAGACTGTGTGAGTGTGTGAGAGACTGTGTGAGCGTGTGAGAGACTGTGTGAGTGTGTGAGAGACTGTGTGAGAGACTGTGTGAGTGTGTGAGAGACTATGTGAGAGACTATGTGAGTGTGTGAGAGACTATGTGTGAGAGACTGTGTGAGAGACTGTGTGAGTGTGTGAGAGACTATGTGTGAGAGACTGTGTGAGTGTGTGAGAGACTGTGTGAGAGACTGTGTGAGTGTGTGAGAGACTATGTGAGTGTGTGAGAGACTGTGTGAGTGTGTGAGAGACTGTGTGAGTGTGTGAGAGACTGTGTGAGTGTGTGAGAGACTGTGTGAGTGTGTGAGAGACTGTGTGAGAGACTGTGTGAGAGACTGTGTGAGAGACTGTGTGAGAGACTGTGTGTGAGAGGCTGTGTGTGTGAGAGTGTGTGAGTGTGTGAGAGACTGTGTGAGCATGGGAGAGACTGTGTGAGTGTGTGAGAGGCTATGTGTGAGAGACTGTGTGAGAGAGCCTGTGTGAGTGTGTGAGAGACTGTGTGAGAGCGTGTGAGAGACTGTGAGTGTGTGAGAGACAATGGGTGAGAGACTGTGTGAGTGTGTGAGAAACTGTGTGAGAGTGTGAGAGACTGTGTGAGTGTGTGAGAGATTATGTGAGAGACTGTATGAGTGTATGAGAAACTGTGTGAGCGTGTGAGAGACTGTGTGAGTGTGTGAGAGACTGTGTGAGTGTGTGAGAGACTGTGTGAGAGACTGTGTGAGTGTGTGAGAGACTATGTGAGAGACTGTGTGAGTGTGTGAGAGACTATGTGTGAGAGACTGTGTGAGTGTGTGAGAGACTGTGTGAGTGTGTGAGAGACTATGTGTGAGAGACTGTGTGAGTGTGTGAGAGACTGTGTGAGAGACTGTGTGAGTGTGTGAGAGAATATGTGTGAGAGACTGTGTGAGAGACTGTGTGAGTGTGTGAGAGACTATGTGTGAGAGACTGTGTGAGAGACTGTGTGAGAGACTGTGTGAGAGACCTGTGTGAGTGTGTGAGAGACTATGTGTGAGAAACTGTGTGAGTGTGTGAGAGACTGTGTGAGAGACTGTGAGTGTGTGAGAGACTGTGTGAGTATGTGAGAGACTATGTGTGAGAGACTGTGTGAGTGTGTGAGAGACTGTGTGAGTGTGTGAGAGACTGTGTGAGTGTGTGAGAGACTGTGTGAGTGTGTGAGAGACTGTGTGAGTGTGTGAGAGACTGTGTGAGTGTGTGAGAGACTGTGTGAGTGTGTGAGAGACTGTGTGAGTGTGTGAGAGACTGTGTGAGTGTGTGAGAGACTGGGTGAGTGTGTGAGAGACTGTGTGAGTGTGTGAGAGACTGTGTGAGTGTGTGAGAGACTGTGTGAGTGTGTGAGAGACTGTGTGAGTGTGTGAGAGACTGTGTGAGTGTGTGAGAGACTGTGTGAGTGTGTGAGAGACTGTGTGAGTGTGTGAGAGACTGGGTGAGTGTGTGAGAGACTGTGTGAGTGTGTGAGAGACTGTGTGAGTGTGTGAGAGACTGTGTGAGTGTGTGAGAGACTGTGTGAGTGTGTGAGAGACTGTGTGAGTGTGTGAGAGACTGTGTGAGTGTGTGAGAGACTGTGTGAGTGTGTGAGAGACTGTGTGAGTGTGTGAGAGACTGTGTGAGTGTGAGAGACTGAGAGACTGTGTGAGTGTGTGAGAGACTGTGTGAGTGTGTGAGACTGTGTGAGTGTGTGAGAGACTGTGTGAGTGTGTGAGAGACTGTGTGAGTGTGTGAGAGACTGTGTGAGTGTGTGAGAGACTGTGTGAGTGTGTGAGAGACTGTGTGAGTGTGTGAGAGACTGTGTGAGTGTGTGAGAGACTGTGTGAGTGTGTGAGAGACTGTGTGAGTGTGTGAGAGACTGTGTGAGTGTGTGAGAGACTGTGTGAGTGTGTGAGAGACTGTGTGAGTGTGTGAGAGACTGTGTGAGTGTGTGAGAGACTGTGTGAGTGTGTGAGAGACTGTGTGAGTGTGTGAGAGACTGTGTGAGTGTGTGAGAGACTGTGTGAGTGTGTGAGAGACTGTGTGAGTGTGTGAGAGACTGTGTGTGAGTGTGTGTGTGAGTGTGTGAGAGAATGTGAGTGTGTGAGAGACTGTGTGAGTGTGTGAGAGACTGTGTGAGTGTGTGAGAGACTGTGTGAGTGTGTGAGAGACTGTGTGAGTGTGTGAGAGACTGTGTGAGTGTGTGAGAGACTGTGTGAGTGTGTGAGAGACTGTGTGAGTGTGTGAGAGACTGTGTGAGTGTGTGAGAGACTGTGTGAGTGTGTGAGAGACTGTGTGAGTGTGTGAGAGACTGTGTGAGTGTGTGAGAGACTGTGTGAGTGTGTGAGAGACTGTGTGAGTGTGTGAGAGACTGTGTGAGTGTGTGAGAGACTGTGTGAGTGTGTGAGAGACTGTGTGAGTGTGTGAGAGACTGTGTGAGTGTGTGAGAGACTGTGTGAGTGTGTGAGAGACTGTGTGAGTGTGTGAGAGACTGTGTGAGTGTGTGAGAGACTGTGTGAGTGTGTTAATTCACTGACCTATCGGTCTCAGTACATGAGACCATTCTGAATGGACTGATAATAAACACATGCTTTGTTCCACAGCCTTGGTCTCACAACACCCTGCTTCTATTACTGACCTCAACTGGACCAAAACATCCGAGGACAGGCACACACACACACACACACACACACACACACACACACACACACACACACACACACACACACACACACACACACACACACACACACACACACACACACACACACACACACACACACTCACACACGCGCTCGCTAGCACGCACACACACACCACTCTGTCACGGTCCAACGTCTTTAATATGCACTTCCACCAGAGGGGGTTTGTGATTGTCTTAATCAGCTGTTAAGTCTCAAATGGCACCCTGCTCCCTATATAGTGCACTACTTTTGACCAGTTTGCATAGGGCTCTGGTCAAAAGTATGATACTTTATAGTAAATAGGGTGCCATTTGGGACACACTCACACAATCTCTTCGTATTTGTATCCAAAGCACTCCATGCAGAGCACCACACTACAAATCCCTACAGTTGTACAGCCATAAGGCCCAGTGCAGTCAAAAGTGGGATTTTCCTGTGCTTCATATATATTTCCACACTATGAGGTTGGAATAATACTGTGAAATGGTGAAAATGATAATAATACATGTTTAGTGTAAGAGCTGTTGAAAAGACCACCTGAGATTTCAGCCTGTTGTGGTGTAATGGAGTTTTGACCTGCCTGGTGACTTCAGGCAGTACAT